>NW_028151536.1:12500-58357 GCF_964638095.1 Poromitra crassiceps | reverse complement strand
AATAATCATTTCTGGTATTGATTCAGAGTCACTGTCTTACAGTAAATGGAAATTATATTTGCTTGTTAAGACTGACGACAGTCTTTCAACCCGCTCCACCTCCAGGGTCAAGCGGCACCGCTCCTCATACGCCTCATTCAAAACAACTATGGTGAAACCCGTGAATCTATTTAGATATCTTTTTATGAATTATCTTTTAACTTAACATCACTTTTTTTATTTATAATCTTTTTAGACTTAGTGCCAAACTTTGTTTTTCTACCTACTTTCTCAGAATTGTAACGTACCTTATTAACTGCAGCCATTTCCTCTTTCTCATCGCAAGGAAAGCAGTAGAATGACAGTTGAATCATTTTTTAGTCCAAATGTGGGTGTACATCACATGGGTTACCAAAAAAAAAAAAAAATCACATAGCTACTGAAAAAGGATTTTGTTTATCATCTGAAAACATTAGTTCTGCTTGCGGTGTTCCTACTTGGTGCTTGTCTACAAACTGGAGTGCTGTCATGGTTTAGGTGAATGGAAAAAATGCAAAGTGAACTTGCTTGATTAACAGTTAATCAATTAATGACCAATACTGTGTGGAGGGCTACATAGTATACAGTAGTATTTTGAGAGACAAGCCTCGGGCCGTTTAAAATTATTCCGCGGGCGGCAAAAGGCCCCCGTGCCGGACTTTGGATGTGCCTGCTCTACATCATCTCTTACTGTGAAGTAGTTTGATTGACAGTGAAACAAAAGAAGATGTATACCTGTTCAGCTGACAGTTTGGTGACCTGTACCTTCTGCCTGACGGCAACACCTCATCATACTCTGTATGAAGGATGTGGTTTGGGTCACAGGTGATTTTGAGGCTCTGCTTCCTCACTGTCTCCTCAAAAATCTCCTGGAGAGAAGATGGGAGCTGCATGGCAATAATTTGACCAGCCCTCCTGCTGAGGTTTTGGAGTTGTGATTTGAGTTGAATGGACAGGTTCCCAAACCATGTAGTGATGCCGTAGAGAATAATGAATTCAATGGCTGCCCTGTAGCACAACAACATCATGTTTTGATCTACTCCATGGACCCTAAGCCTTCTCAAAACATGCAAACGCTGCTTAATACGAGAAGATACAATCTCAACCTGGTGAGCCCAATTTAACTGAAAATCAAACAATTAAAATCAGGTTGTGCTCCTCACACCACTTCACAGCCTCTTCCAGCTCTTGTTTGTAGGCTACATGCCAATATCTGATTTTTGGTCAATAAACTGATTATGGCTGAATCATCAGAAAACTTGATCATGTAGTTGTTTGTATACTGGAACATCATGAAGGAGGACAGTTCTGAATTTTACAATTAGTTCTTTTCATGTTTTACTGTTGTTAAAATGTAGAGCAAATGAGCTGCTGTCTCTTGAATGTATTCAGGGGAGGGAAGGTAATAAAGCCAGTGCTCAGCCTGTCATGTCTCTTGAATGTATTCAGGGGAGGGAAGGTAATAAAGCCAGTGCTCAGCCTGTCATGTCTCTTGAATGTATTCAGGGGAGGGAAGGTAATAAAACCAGTGCTCAGCCTGTCATGTCTCTTGAATGTATTCAGGGGAGGGAAGGTAATAAAGCCAGTGCTCAGCCTGTCATGGCACAACCCATCTGACACATTGGAGGTACAATGATAGAAACATGGAAGGTGTAAACGCTGCTGTTGCATTCAGTTTGCAAAACTGTTACAGGAATGAAGTGAAGCAAAATGCTGATTCAGGGTGAGAGTCGAGTGTTTAGCTGTTCCAGTGTTCCCCCACAAGCCAGGTTCCCTCATTTATCCAGGTATAGCATTTATACACAAGATTCAAGATTCAAGATTTTTATTGTCACTCCATGGTACAAGTACCACGTGTGAAATTCTTGTGCAGTGGACTCCGTTTACGACATAGTACAAATAGGCAACAAGCAATAAGTAATAGGCAATAAGAATAGGCATCAATAAGCAATAAGACAGCAATAAGGCAATAAGAAATAGGCATCTATAAGCAATAAGACAAGTCGGTGGCTTATACGACAGTGGCATATTCATTGCACATAGGTGCACATGTCATGTGCATACGTTAGACGTGTTCAGACATTCCAAATTCGACGTTTTATACATGCATGTGCAAATAGCATGTACCTTATTAAACATACACTTAAATTTACAATTAAACGTTAGGCACCTTATTAAACATACACTTAAATTTACAATTAAACGTTAGGCATCCGTAATAGTAGCAGCTGCAGTACGGTACGGTACGACTACTGCACTATTTGTGCATATTAAGGAGTCTCGTGGCCTGCGGGAAGAAACTGTTCCTCAAGCGATTTGTGCGTGTTTTTGGAACCCTGTATCTCCTCCCTGAGGGTAGCAGGGAGAACAGGCTGTTGTGGGGATGGTTTGTGTCTTTGATGATCTTCAGGGACCTCCTGAGGCACCGCTGGTTGTACAGTTCATGCAGTTCTGGCAGTTCACCTCCTGTTACGTGCTGGGCCGCGCGCCTCACCCTCCGTAGCGCTCTGCGGTCCATGGTGGTACAGTTCCCGTACCAGGCGGTGAAGCCGCCTGTCAGCAGGCTTTCAATGGTGCCTCTGTAGAAGTCCCCGAGGATTTCTTTCCTCAGCCCGAATTTCTTCAGGCGCCTGAGTCCGTGTAGTCGCTGTTGGGCCTTTTTGACAGCAGTGGCGGTGTGGCCAGCCCAGGTCAGGTCCTGGTGGATGTTGACTCACAGGTACTTGAAGCTGTCCACCCTTTCCACCACTGTGTCACAGTCAGAGATCTTAGACTATATGATGATCTGAAAAATACACATTTCAATGAATCTGTGTAGATTTCAGTACAGGTGTGTTATATTTATCACCAACTAACAAAGTGATGTGGTGTTAACTAGATCCAGCAGAGGGTGCTGAGTGACTGACTGTGCCACATGGTTGTTGTCTGTTGTCTCTGATTGTTTTGTTGTGTTCTGCGCTCCTCCCCCATCACCTCCCTCCCCCTGACTGCTCGCCTCGAGGACGCAAGGCATTCTGGGTATTGTGGTGGTGACGTGGTCCCATGCAAACGTTCTTGAAAGTAACGAGAGCAACGTTAGCAGTAGCATATTATTTCCCGTTTATACTTTGAGAAGTTTCATTTACAAACAGAAGACTCGTAATATGTGCGAATGATATTATCACGGATATAAGAAGTGGAACCGAGGCTCCGTTGATCAGAGGAAGAAGAAGAAGACTTCATGGACTCAGATGAATGGTTTAGCTGTGAAGCTAACGTTAGCTGTGAAGCTATTTGAGCTTTGAATGATACAGTTTGTCAGAATAGTTCCTGTCACTGTGTGAAAATGAAACTGTCTAAAGTCCACAAGCTGAGAGCTGTGGTGAAGCAGCGCCTAACTGCGGCTGTTGAAGAGATATTTGGTCTGTTTGAAAGAACAATAGCAGAATACGAGGAGGAAGCTACTCGTTCAAAAGAGAAGATTGATCGACAGCGTAAACTGCTGGACGCTGTGCGGTTACACAGAGACGCCTTGCCTCCAGACCTCCAGCAGCTGTTGGTCATTGAAGAAGAAGTTCCCCCTGAGCAGCGGGAGTGGAGCCCCAGTCTGGACCAGAGCACCCAGACCCCACATATTAAAAAGGAAGAGGAGGAACTCTGGATCAGTCAGGAGGGAGAGCAGCTTCAGGACGACCCAGAGCCCCCAGACATTAAAGAGGACCAGGAGGAACTCTGGATCAGGAGGGAGGGAGAGCAGCTTGAGGAGGACCCAGAGCCCCCAGACATTAAAGAGGAACCGGAGGAACTCTGGATCAGGATGGAGGGAGAGCAGCTTCAGGAGGACCCAGAGCCCCCAGACATTAAAGAGGAACAGGAGGAACTCTGGATCAGTCAGGAGGCAGAGCAGCTTCAAGGGCTGGAGGAGGCTGATATCAAGTTCCCATTCTGTGTTGTCCCTGTGAAGAGTGAAGAGGAGGAAGAGAAACCTCAGTCCTCACAGCTTCATCAAAGCCAAACTGAGGAGAACAGAGAGGCAGAGCCTGTAGCCAGCTGCTCAACTGAACAGATGAAAACAGAAGCTGATGGTGAGGACTGTGGAGTATCAGAACCAGCAAATAACTTGATATACTTACTTATATATCAAGCTAGTAATTCACAACCAACTAGTGATGACAAGACTTCAGACTCTTCTGAGACTGAAGACAATGATGATGAATGGGTGGAAACTAGTGAACTTCAGTCAGGTTTAGACTCACAGAAAAACAGTGAAGTTCCAAGGAACAAAGAGTTCAGCTGCTCAGTTTGTGGTAAAATATTTGGTAATGAAGCAGACTTGAAGAGACACATGATAGTCCACACAGGTGACAAACAATTTAATTGCTCAGTCTGTGGTAAAGGTTTTGGTAATAACAGAGACTTGAAGACACACATGATAGTCCACACAGGTGACAAACAATTTAATTGCTCAGTCTGTGGTAAAGGTTTTGGTCTAAAAGGAAACTTGAAGAAACACATGATAGTCCACACAGGAGATAAACAATTTAATTGTTCAGTCTGTGGTAAAGGTTTTGCTCGTAAAGACTACTTGAAGAAACACATGATAGTTCACACAGGTGACAAACAATTAAATTGCTCAGTCTGTGGTAAAGGTTTTGGTCTAAAAAGATACTTGAAGACACACATGATAATCCACACAGGAGATAAACCATTTATTTGCTCAGTCTGTGGTAAAAGTTTTGCTCAGAAAGTAAACTTGAAGACACACATGATAGTCCACACAGGAGATAAACAATTTATTTGCTCAGTCTGTGGTAAAGGTTTTGGTCGTAAAGGAGACTTGAAGACACACATGATAGTCCACACAAGAGAGTAAACAATTTAATTGCTCAGTCTGTGGTAAAGGTTTTGGTTGTAAAGGAGACTTGAAGAGAGAAACATTTAACTCAGGGTTCCCACGGCCATGGAAAACCTGGAAAAGTCGTGGGATTTCAAAATCTTGTTTTCCAGGCCTGTAAAACTCATGGAATTGTTCAAATCCTTGAAAGTTTATGAAAAGTCATGAAATATTGTTGTGTGTAATGAAATTGTTACAGTAATCTTCCCGTGGATACCCTTCCATGTAATGTAACATATAACGGCAAATTTATTCTCTGTAGCTATTGACGTAAAGTAGCTGTAACTTGTGTCGATTTTAGTGCTTCTTGTATTTTTTTATATTAATATTTTTATGGAAAATTCCTGTTTTAGTTCAATAGCTTCCATGATGCAGTGACACCAACGCACTAAAAACCAATATAAAGAGCAGCTGTGTCTATTTGTCTATAATAATCATTTCTGGTATTGATTCAGAGTCACTGTCTTACAGTAAATGGAAATTATATTCGGTTGTTAAGACTGACGACAGTCTTTCAACCCGCGTCACCTCCAGGGTCAAGCAGCACCGCTCCTCATTCGCCTCATTCAAAACAACTATGGTAAACCCGTGAATATATTTAGATATCTTTTTATGAATTATTTTTTAACTTAACATCACTTTTTTTATTTATAATCTTTTTAGACTTAGTGCCAAACTTTGTTTTTCTACCTACTTTCTCAGAATTGTAACGTACCTTATTAACTGCAGCCATTTCCTCTTCTCTTTCTCATCGCAAGGAAAGCAGTAAAATGACAGTTGAATCGTTTTTTAGTCCAAATGTGGTTGTACATCACATGGGTTACCGAAAAAAAATAATAATAATCACATAGCTACTTAAAAAGGATTTGTTTATCATCTGAAAACATTAGTTCTGCCTGCGGTGTTCCTACTTGGTGCTTGTCTACAAACTGGAGTGCTGTCATGGTTTAGGTGAATGGAAAAAATGCTAATTGAACTTGCTTGATTAACGGTTAATCAATTAATGACCAATACTGTGTGGAGGGCCACATAGTATACAGTAGTATTTTGAGAGACAAGCCTCGGGCCGTTTAAAATTAGTCCGCGGGCGGCAAAAGGCCCCCGGGCCGGACTTTGGATGTGCCTGCTCTACATCATCTCTTACTGTGAAGTAGTTTGATTGACAGTGAAACAAAAGAAGATGTATACCTGTTCAGCTGACAGTTTGGTGACCTGTACCTTCTGCCTGACGGCAACACCTCATCATACTCTGTATGAAGGATGTGGTTTGGGTCACAGGTGATTTTGAGGCTCTGCTTCCTCACTGTTTCTGGACAAGATGGGAGCTGCATGGCAATAATTTGACCAGCCCTCCTGATGAGGTTTTGGAGTTGTGATTTGAGTTGAACAGGTTCCCAAACCATGTAGTGATGCTGTAGAGAATAATGAATTCAATGGCTGCCCTGTAGCACAACAACATCATGTTTTGATCTACTCCATGAACCCTAAGCCTTCTCAAAACATGCAAACGCTGCTTAATACGAGAAGATACAATCTCAACCTGGTGAGCCCAATTTAACTGAAAATCAAACAATTAAAATAAGGTTGTGCTCCTCACACCACTTCACAGCCTCTTCCAGCTCTTGTTTGTAGGCTACATGCCAATATCTGATTTTTGGTCAATAAACTGATTATGGCTGTATCATCAGAAAACTTGATCATGTAGTTCTTTGTATACTGGAACATTATGAAGGAGGGCTGTTCTGAATTTTCCAATTAGTTCTATTCATGTTTTACTGTTGTTAAAATGTAGAGCAAATGAGCTGCTGTCTCTCTAATGTATTCAGGGGAGGGAAGGTAATAAAGCCAGTGCTCAGCCTGTCATGTCTCTTGAATGTATTCAGGGGAGGGAAGGTAATAAAGCCAGTGCTCAGCCTGTCATGGCACAACCCATCTGACACATTGGAGGTACAATGATAGAAACATGGAAGGTATAAACGGTGCTGTTGCATTCAGTTTGCAAAACTGTTACAGGACTGAAGTAAAGCAAAATGCTGATTCAGGGTGAGAGTCGAGTGTTTAGCTGTTCCAGTGTTCCCCCACAAGCCAGGTCCCCTCATTTATCCAGGTATAGCAGTTATACACAGTCAGAGATCTTAGACTATATGATGATCTGAAAAAGACACATTTCAATTAATCTGTGTAGATTTCAGTATAGGTGTGTTATATTGATCACCAACTAACAAAGTGATGTGGTGTTAACTAGATCCAGCAGAGGGTGCTGAGTGACTGACTGTGCCACATGGTTGTTGTCTGTTGTCTCTGATTGTTTTGTTGTGTTCTGGCTCCTCCCCCATCACCTCTCTCCCCCTGACTGCTCGCCTCGGTGACGCAAGGCATTCTGGGTATTGTGGTGGTGACGTGGTCCCATGCAAACGTTCTTGAGAGTAACGAGAGCAACGTTAGCAGTAGCATATTATTTCCCGTTTATACTTTGAGAAGTTTCATTTACAAACAGAAGACTCGTAATATGTGCGAATGATATTATCACGGATATAAGAAGTGGAACCGAGACTCCGTTGATCAGAGGAAGAAGAAGACTTCATGGACTCAGATGAATGGTTTAGCTGTGAAGCTAACGTTAGCTGTGAAGCTATTTGAGCTTGAATGATAAAGTTGGTCAGAATAGTTCCTGTCACTGTGTGAAAATGAAACTGTCGAAAGTCCAGAAGCTGAGAGCTGTGGTGAAGCAGCGCCTAACTGCCGCTGTTGAAGAGATATTTGGTCTGTTTGAAAGAACAATAGCAGAATACGAGGAAGAAGCTACTCGTTCAAAAGAGAAGATCGATCAACAGCGTAAACTGCTGGACGCTGTGCGGTTACACAGAGACGCCTTGCCTCCAGACCTCCAGCAGCTGTTGGTCATTGAAGAAGAGGTTCCCCCTGAGCAGCAGGAGTGGAGCCCCAGTCTGGACCAGAGCACCCAGAGCCCACATATTAAAAAGGAAGAGGAGGAACTCTGGACCAGTCAAGAGGGAGAGCAGCTTCAGGAGGACCCAGAGCCCCCAGACATTAAAGAGGAACAGGAGGAACTCTGGATCAGTCAGGAGGGAGAGCAGCTTCAGGAGGACCCACAGCCCCCAGACATTAAAGAGGAACAGGAGGAACTCTGGATCAGTCAGGAGGGAGAGCAGCTTCAGGAGGACCCAGAGCCGCCAGACATTAAAGAGGAACAGGAGGAACTCTGGATCAGGAGGGAGGGAGAGCAGCTTCAGGAGGACCCAGAGCCCCCAGACATTAAAGAGGAACAGGAGGAACTCTGGATCAGTCAGGAGGGAGAGCAGCTTCAGGAGGACCCAGAGCCGCCAGACATTAAAGAGGAACAGGAGGAACTCTGGATCAGGAGGGAGGGAGAGCAGCTTCAGGAGGACCCAGAGCCGCCAGACATTAAAGAGGAACAGGAGGAAATCTGGATCAGGAGGGAGGGAGAGCAGCTTCAGGAGGACCCAGAGCCCCCAGACATTAAAGAGGAACAGGAGGAACTCTGGATCAGGAGGGAGGGAGAGCAGCTTCAGGAGGACCCACAGCCCCCAGACATTAAAGAGGAACAGGAGGAACTCGAGATCAGTCAGGAGGGAGAGCAGCTTCAATGGCTGGAGGAGGCTGATATCAAGTTCCCATTCTGTGTTGTCCCTGTGAAGAGTGAAGAGGAGGAAGAGAAACCTCAGTCCTCACAGCTTCATCAAAGCCAAACTGAAGAGAACAGAGAGGCAGAGCCTGTAGCCAGCTGCTCAACTGAACAGATGAAGACAGAAGCTGATGGTGAGGACTGTGGTGTATCAGAACCAGCAAAGAACTTGATATACTTATATCAAGCTAGTAATTCACAACCAACTATTGATGACAAGACTTCAGATTCTTCTGAGACTGAAGACAATGATGATGAATGGGTGGAAACTAGTGAACTTCAGTCAGGTTTAGACTCACAGAAAAACAGTGAAGTTCCAAGGAAGAAACACTTCCGCTGCTCAGTTTGTGGTAAAATATTTGGTAACGAAGCAGACTTGAAGAGACACATGATAGTCCACACAGGTGACAAACAATTTAATTGCTCAGTCTGTGGTAAAGGTTTTGGTTGTAAAGCAGACTTGACGAAACACATGATAGTCCACACAGGAGATTATCAATTGAATTGCTCAGTCTGTGGTAAAGGTTTTGGTCATAACGGAAACTTGAAGAAACACATGATAGTCCACACAGGAGATAAACAATTTATTTGCTCACTCTGTGGTAAACGTTTTGGTCAAAAAGGAGACTTGAAGAGACACATGATAGTCCACACAGGAGATAAACAATTTATTTGCTCAGTCTGTGGTAAAGGTTTTGCTCGTAAAGCACACTTAAAGACACACATGATAGTCCACACAGGAGATAAACAATTTATTTGCTCACTCTGTGGTAAAGGTTTTGGTCATAAAGCAAACTTGAAGACACACATGATAATCCACACAGGAGATAAACAATTTAATTGCTCAGTCTGTGGTAAAGGTTTTGGTCATAAAGCAGACTTGAAGAGACACATGATAGTCCACACAGGAGATAAACAATTTAATTGCTCACTCTGTGGTAAAGGTTTTGGTCATAAAGCAAACTTGAAGACTCACATGATAATCCACACAGGAGATAAACAATTTAATTGCTCAGTCTGTGGTAAAGGTTTTGGTCTTAAAGTAAACATGAAGAGACACATGATAGTCCACACAGGAGATAAACAATTCAATTGCTCAGTCTGTGGTAAAGGTTTTGGTCACAATGTAACCTTGAAGACACACATGAAAGTCCACACAGGAGATTATCAATTTAATTGCTCAGTCTGTGGTAAAGGTTTTGCTCATAAGAAAGACTTGAAGATACACATGATAATCCACACAGGAGATAAACAATTCAATTGCTCAGTCTGTGGTAAAGGTTTTGGTGAAAAAGGAGACTTGAAGAGACACATGATAGTCCACACAGGAGATAAACAATTTATTTGCTCAGTCTGTGGTAAAAGTTTTGGTCGAAAAGGACGCTTGAAGACACACATGATAATCCACACAAGAGAGTAAACAATTTTATTGCTCAGTCTGTGGTAAAGATTTTGGTTATAAAGAAACCTTGAAGACACACATGATAGTCCACACAGGAGAGTAAACAATTTTATTGCTCAGTCTGTGGTAAAGGTTTTGGTGAAAAAGGAGACTTGAAGAGACACATGATAGTCCACACAAGAGAGTAAACAATTTTATTGCTCAGTCTGTGGTAAAAGTTTTGGTTATAAAGAAACCTTGAAGACACACATGATAGTCCACACAGGAGAGTAAACAATTTTATTGCTCAGTCTGTGGTAAAGGTTTTGGTTGTAAATTAGACTTGAAGAGAGAAACATTTAACTCAGGGTTTCCACGGCCATGGAAAACCTGGAAAAGTCAAGGGATTTCAAAATCTTGTTTTCCAGGCCTGTAAAACTCATGGAATTGTTCAAATCCTTGAAAGTTTAAAAGTTGTGACGTTTTGTTGTGTGTAATAAAATAGTTACAGTAATTTTCCCGTGGATAACCTTCCATGTAATGTAACATAACGGTAACGGCAAATGTATTCTCTGTAGCTATTGACGTAACGTAGCTCTAGTCTAACTTGTTTGTCGATTTTAGTGCTTCTTGTATTTTATATTAATATTTTAGTGGAAAATTTCTGTTTTAGTTCAATAAGCTTCCATGATGCAGTGACACCAACACACTAAAAACCAATATAAGGAGAAGCTGTGTCTATTTGTCTATAATAATAATTTCTGGTATTTAAAAACAGTATAAAAGTGTAGGCTACTACTGTATTACGTGTATATATATGTATATTAATCTACGGAATATGCTGGTGAGGGCAGACCTCCCACCTATTCCACCTGCTCATTTCCTCAGCTCGATCCCCTCTGGTAATTATCCTTGTGGCCGGTGTCAACAGTGTAATTTCACCTATAAAACCAATTGTTTTTACCAGTGGTATAAAATATAAAATCAAAAGTGTTATCTCATGTTCCACTGTCAATGTTATTTATATGCTGCATTGTCCATGTGGACTTTCGTATATAGGTAAGTCATTGAGACCACTCAAAACTCGTATCTCTGAACACCACAGCACAATCAGAAATAATGTTACATCTAGCCCGGTGGCTGTCCACTTTACCTCTGCAAAACATTCTGTATCCACCCTCAAATACATTGGGATTGAGGCTCTTAAACTGCCACGCAGAGGGGGTGACATCAACAACTTGCTACTCCAAAGAGAATTATTCTGGATATATACATTGGGCACTATGGCCCCAAAAGGCCTAAATGAGGAATTCGATATGAGACCTTTTCTATAGAGGGTGATGTAATCCTATACTCCAATCTGTTAGGTCCCTACTGTACATGTTCTCTCTCCCCTCTAGGCGTGATCTCTTATTCATAAGTGGTATTTCTGTATTTTTTTTTTTTACTTTTTGCTATTTATTTTAAGTATTAGACTAATAGACTAGGTCCCCATTTCTGCAAATGCAGTATGTTGTGGTTAATGAAGTCGCCTCCAGGGATGTATTTGCATTTGCATTTATATTTGAGTATTTGTTTTGGGCCTCTTCTAAACTCTACTTAACTACTTACTATAAAGCAGAGCCCACAAACTACTCCTTTTTGGGTGGCATGTATAATTATAATTATATTTGTCCTACTTGTCTACACTGTATACTGTTAGAATCTGTACATTTGTGTCTAGAATAACCTATGTTGCTTATGTGTGTACACCTTTATTTTAACTTGACTAATTACTAATTGCTGAACACCTGGTGATCTGTCATGTATATTGATACGGGTATTTAAGACGGCGTCTCTCTGCCACTTCAGAAAGCGTCTTGAGGAAGGGCCAGTGTGGCCCGAAACGTCACGCTGTTTGCATATAAATAATACAAAAAACCTAACGGGAGCTCCTTTTGGTGTGCGGACCATTCTTTTTTCACTACTACTGTATTACTGACTCAATAAATATGGGGGGGAAACAATGTTTATGTTGAAATAAAAAAAGGTTTATGTTCAAATAAATATACCAAGTAGTTATATAAGCTCTCTGGTTGTATTGGTTTGCCACGCATGCCATTTTTATTTATTTTAGTATTTTAATACATTCAAACTAATATGTTTTGTTTAGAGGGAATATTCAAATATGATTTTGGGGCTATTTTGACCGCCCTACATCCCACACTCCAGAATCGCCTGGTACGGGCTCTGCTGGGGAGTGCACTAATGCAGACAGGTGGAGCAGAGGAAAGGGGGGGGGGGAGGGGGTCCTTTAGGTCCTAACTAAAGGATAGTGTCTGTCAGACACTATCAACATGCCAAAAATTTAGAGTTATACCATCCTGGATGTGTTGTAGGCTACTTGCTTCATACAGCATGTAGTCGGGTTCAGGAGCACTGAGGAGGCTGATTTTTTGACAAAATAAATTAAATCTACTTTTTCCCTACCTCCTCCTTTGTTACAGCAGTCTACCACAGTAACATAGCCTAACCAAAACCACCAAGAGCAACCAACACCAAACCATTTCATTGTATTAATGCTTTATTGGCTCACATCTCTTGCGACCTTTATTCCACACATTAAAATGGTAAAATAAGATTAGATTCTCATACAGACAATAATTTAAATAAATACCATAATTAATTATCATCAACAAATGCCATAAGCAGTAGGCTATCATTGAACAAAGGCCTAAAAGGCTACTTGACTTTCTCTGGAGCATTTGACTCCCGACCCCCCCCCCCCCCCCCCCCCCCATCCTTTGCAGGGGAGGCCATGTTTAAATTTGCATCAATAAGTAAACAGTTAACAGCTGATTCTTGTCTTTTGCCACCATCACAGCCATTTGTGAAAACTAATTTTTATTGTACAATCATTTCTGCAAAGTGCTTTGTGACAATATGCCTCACAAATAGGTTGTAATGTATTTGTATAGTCTTTCTTTAATAAAAGAAAAACAAACTTTTTCAGTTGGCACATGATTTGGTCACTCACTCACTCACACACACACACACACACACACACACACACACACACACACAGACGAGGAGGCAAATTGTGACAAGACTGAACACTGATGTCAGGCCCTATGACATCACTGATAGTGACACACACACACACTGATTATGTCATGGTGATCATAATTGGACGCGTGCACACACACACACACACGCACACACACATTGATGATGTCATCAGTTATATCATAATTGGACACACACACACACACACACACACACACACACACACACAATATCCTACATCAACATACTCCTACTGTGGGTAGGCAGCAGTTTTGTTGTGTTCTCACCAGGTTCTCACTGCGCCCCTCCCCCACCTCCGCCCGACCATGGATGTATTAAAATAACTGGATAAGGAACGTGCCACGCCCACCCATGCACGTCGAATGACGTGATTCACGCGCTCCCCTCCCCCCGCGTTTTTTTGTGTGACGTGACGCAAGATGGCGCATCTGCGTGTATACAATTCCTGAAAGGAGGAGCAGTAGCGTACTATTTCCCCAGTTATACCCTTCCAGAAGTTTGATTTACAAACAGAAGTGTGTGCGGATGATATTATCACGATATATAAACTGGAACAGGAGCTCCGTTTAACTCTTGAGGGGAAGAAGAAGCTCCTCTTCAGGTGAATGGTTTAGCTGTGTGTGAAGCTAATGTTAGCTGTATTAGCTGTGAACTCCATGGCTGTGGAGCTAACGTTAGCTGTGGATCTGTTTGAGCTGTGAAGGATACCGTTTGTCAGTAAATGGTTCAGGGGGGAAACGTCCTGTCACTGTGTGGAAATCAAAATGTCTAAAGTCCAGAAGCTGAGAGCTGTGGTGAAGCAGCGCCTAACTGCGGGTCCCGCTGAGCAGCGGGAGTCGAGCCCCAGTCTGTACCAGGAGGACCCAGAGCCCCCAGACATTAAAGAGGAACAGGAGGAACTCTGGATCAGTCAGGAGGGGGAGCAGCTTCAGGAGGACCCAGAGCCCCCAGACATTAAAGAGGAACAGGAGGAACTCTGGATCAGTCAGGAGGGAGAGCAGCTTCAGGAGGACCCAGAGCCCCCAGACATTAAAGAGGAACAGGAGGAACTCTGGATCAGTCAGGAGGGAGAGCAGCTTCAGGAGGACCCAGAGCCCCCAGACATTAAAGAGGAACAGGAGGAACTCTGGATCAGTCAGGAGGGGGAGCAGCTTCAAGGGCTGGAGGAGGCTGATATCACCAAGTTCCCATTCACTGTTGTCACTGTGAAGGGTGAATATGAGGAAGAGAAACCTCAGCTTCATCAAAGCCAAACTGAGGAGAACAGAGAGGCAGAGCCTGTAGCCAGCAGCTCAACTGAACAGATGAAAACAGAAGCTGATGGAGAGGACTGTGGAGTATCAGAACCAGCCAGGAACTTATATCGTATACACTTATATCCAGCTAGTAATCCACAACCAACTAGTGATGACAAGACTTCAGACTCTTCTGAGACTGAAGACAGTGATGATGAAAGGATGTTCCCATTCATTGTTGTCACTTTGAAGAGTGAAGATGAGGAAGAGAAACCTCAGTCCTCACAGCTTCATCAAAGCCAAACTGAGGAGAACAGAGAGGCAGAGCCTCTAGCCAGCTGCTCAACTGAACAGATGAAAACTGAAGCTGATGGAGAGGACTGTGGAGTATCAGAACCAGCCAGGAACTTATATCGTATACACTTATATCCAGCTAGTAATCCACAACCAGCTAGTGATGGCAAGACTTCAGACTCTTCTGAGACTGAAGACAGTGATGATGAAAGGATGCAAACTAGTGAACCTCAGTCAACTTTATACTCACAGAAAAACAGTGAAGTTCTTGGGAAGAAACACTTTAGCTGCTCAGTTTGTGGTAAAAGATGTGCACACTTGAAGAGACACATGATAGTCCACACAGGAGATAAACAATTTATTTGCTCAGTCTGTGGTAAAGGTTTTGGTCACAAAGGAAGCTTGAAGACACACATGATAATCCACACAGGAGATAAACAATTTAATTGCTCAGTCTGTGGTAAAGGTTTTGGTCAGAAAGGAAGCTTGAAGACACACATGATAGTCCACACAGGAGATAAACAATTTAATTGCTCAGTCTGTGGTAAAGGTTTTGGTCGTAAAGGACACTTGAAGAGTCACATGATAGTCCACACAGGAGATAAACAATTTAATTGCTCAGTCTGTGGTAAAGGTTTTGGTCGTAAAGCAGACTTGAAGACACACATGATAAACCACACAGGAGATAAACAATTTAATTGCTCAGTCTGTGGTAAAGGTTTTGGTCAAAAAGGAAACTTGAAGATACACATGATAATCCACACAGGAGATAAACAATTTAATTGCTCAGTCTGTGGTAAAGGTTTTGGTTATAAACACAACTTGAAGTCACACATGGTAGTCCACACAGGAGATAAACAATTTAATTGCTCAGTCTGTGGTAAAGGTTTTGGTCAAAAAGGAAACTTGAAGACACACATGATAAACCACACAGGAGATAAACAATTTAATTGCTCAGTCTGTGGTAGAGGTTTTGCTTGTGAAGTCTACTTGAAGACACACATGATAATCCACACAGGAGATAAACAATTTAATTGCTCAGTCTGTGGTAAAGGTTTTGGTCGTAAAGCAGACTTGAAGACACACATGATAATCCACACAGGAGATAAACAATTTAATTGCTCAGTCTGTGGTAAAGGTTTTGGTCGTAAAGGAGACTTGAAGAGACACATGATAGTCCACACAGGAGATAAACAATCTAATTGCTCAGTCTGTGGTAAAGGTTTTGGTCGTAAAGCAGACTTGAAGACACACATGATAATCCACACAGGAGATAAACAATTTAATTGCTCAGTCTGTGGTAAAGGTTTTGGTCGTAAAGCAGACTTGAAGACACACATGATAATCCACACAGGAGATAAACCATTTATTTGCTCAGTCTGTGGTAAAAGTTTTGCTCAGAAAGTAAACTTGAAGACACACATGGTAGTCCACACAGGAGATAAACAATTTATTTGCTCAGTCTGTGGTAAAGGTTTTGGTCGTAAAGGAGACTTGAAGACACACATGATAGTCCACACAAGAGAGTAAACAATTTAATTGCTCAGTCTGTGGTAAAGGTTTTGGTTGTAAAGGAGACTTGAAGAGAGAAACATTTAACTCAGGGTTCCCACGGCCATGGAAAACCTGGAAAAGTCATGGGATTTCAAAATCTTGTTTTCCAGGCCTGTAAAACTCATGGAATTTTTAAAATCCTTGGAAGTTTATGAAAAGTCATGAAATGTTGTTGTGTGTAATGAAATTGTTACAGTAATCTTCCCGTGGATAACCTTCCATGTATTGTAATGTAACATATAACGGCAAATTGATTCTCTGTAGCTATTGACGTAACTTAGCTCTAACTTGTGTCGATTTTAGTGCTTCTTGTATTTTATATTCATATTTTTATGGAAAATTCCTGTTTTAGTTCAATAGCTTCCATGATGCAGTGACACCAATGCACTAAAAACCAATATAAAGAGCGGCTGTGTCTATTTGTCTATAATAATCATTTCTGGTATTGATTCAGAGTCACTGTCTTACAGTAAATGGAAATTATATTTGGTTGTTAAGACTGACTACAGTCTTTCAACCTGCGTCACCTCTGGGGTCAAGCGGCACCGCTCCTCATACGCCTCATTCAAAACAACTATGTCGAAACCCGTGAATCTATTTAGATATCTTTTTATGAATTATTTTTTAACTTAACATCACTTTTTTTTATTTATAATCTTTTTAGACTTAGTGCCAAACTTTGTTTTTCTACGTATTTTCTCCGAATTGTAACGTACCTTATTAACTGCAGCCATTTCCTCTTTCTCATCGCAAGGAAAGCAGTAGAATGACAGTTGAATCGTTTTTTAGTCTGAATGTGGTTGTACATCACATGGGTTACCAAAAAAAAGAAAAAAATCACAAGGATTTTGTTTATTATCTGAAAACATTAGTTCTGCCTGCAGTCTTCCTACTTGGTGCTTGTCTACAAACTGGAGTGCTGTCATGGTTAGGTGAATGGAAAAAATAATATTAAATATTGCATAAATGCCCTGTACAAAAATAAATATTGTCCCTCCCCCCAAGAAATAAGTTTGATGATCAAATGAAAAGTTAAATATTGCACAGATTCCCTACAAAATTATCACACAATATACTGTAATGTTAAGTTTTGCACAGACAGATGCTCGACATGAACATTGTGCTGCAGATAGCACACTTGTATCTGATGGGAAACATCAAGCATTTTAAGAATCTTTCTATCGTCTATGACAGTCCTATCAAATACACTTTAGGTATGTGAACCAGGGTAGCAAATTAACTTTTTTAAACCAGGGCTATTTTTGCCCCTGTGAAATATATTTCGGAGGCATTTTGCATAATTTCCAGGGCAATTTTATCAAATGCTGGGAAATACCTTAGTTGCACCTATGTAGCATGACAGACCAATCAATGCTCTTATCCCAGCATACTTTATTTCTAAAAGTTCATAAACAATCACAGTTAAAGATTTCCATTTCCTATCTTAACAACACTGTTGATTGTCCGGCATGTTATTAACGTACTTGGCAAAAACATGAGTGAACTAGCTGGCCAGCTAGCTTGTCACTGAGCTAAATAATGCTATAGGAGGAATGGTCATTTTCGAGTCACGCTTTTTGCAAATACAGAATAATGTTAAAAATACAGAAAGTATTAAACTCTTTATTTCATGGGGGCATTTAAAAGCCCCCGTCACCCCAATTTCAAGCGCAATTCTAAAGTTTTTAGGGGCATTTTGTGGTGTTTTGTGAAAGGTGTGTGTGTGTGTGTGTGTGTGTGTGTGTGTGTGTGTGTGTGTGTGTGTGTGTGTGTGTGTGTGTGTGTGTGTGTGTGTGTGTGTGTGTGTGTTTCTTCTTTATGATTCACACACATGAATATGGCTGTCTACTGTAACCTACTTTATGGACAATTTAATTCACTTTAATATGAATGCTTTCATTTGAGATAATTAAACAAAGCACATGTTTTAGCTGCACGTTTTATTGCTTTCAATCCCATAGTTACATAAAGGTCTGATTGTTTTTATAAGTATAAGTCCTGGGCAGGTTTGAACATAGAAACCAGATTACAGTCAGGATTTCAACCCAACAGGATTAACTCTAGATTTAAGCACCTTATTTAGTTCCAAGCAATGAAAATCAGCCATAAGCTCGTCTGTGTAGTGTGTATATAAAGGCTGCTTCAGACACAAGACCCAACCTGGGGGATAACCACAGAAGTTCATCACTCTCGCTACTTGGACTCAAACACACACAGGTAAGACATTGGAATTCTTACGAATTAAAACCCAATGCATAGCTAGTAGTTCAGAACTTTCCTTCAATAAGAACCAAGGTGATTGGGCGCTTGTATTCTAGCTACAGTACTTTGGGTTGAATCAATGGCTCCCTCTGTATCTGCTGTCAGAATTGTCTTCATATAAAGCCGTTGGTATAATGACTTCTAGATGGGTGCAATATTGTTTGTTATCCAGTACAGCATTTGAAGTATTGATGCACGCTGAAGTACTGTATTTCAAAGTGGCATATTTAAGCAATAATTAATTGGTGCATCTAACTTGCAGAATATTGTTTAGATCGGTTGATATCTTCTGTGCATGTTGTATAACAATATACAAGAGCTAATGGCTTCTGAGACTGTCTCAGCCTGGGACACAGACATGCACAATTTGAATGAACTGAAATCGGTATACTCCTCATATACAGTTATTTACAGTAGTTTAAAATATATATATATATATATATATATATATATATATATATATATATATATATATATATATACAGTGTTGGGGGTAACTCATTACAAAAGTAACATATTACATGTAATATATTACTTTTAGCAGTAACTCAGTAATATAACATATTACTTATAGGATTTCAGTAATATTATACCAGTTACTTTGTCAAGTAACTCAAGTTACAAATTTAGTTACATTTGATTAAATCAAAGCACATATTTAAAAAAGATACAATCATTTCCTGTGTGTTTTTATGCAAATAACTACTATAGATGATAATAACAAAGGAAGAGAATAACATTTAGAATTTTGGATTGTTTACAAGGCGGTTGAAATTATGTTTCGGGATGTTCCGGGGCAGCAATCTTATTCTGCTGCTGCTGTTGTTTTGGTGAAAGTAATGCAAAAGTAGTGTAATAAGTAACGAGTTACTCTACACAGACAGTAATATTGTAAAGTAACTTATTACTTTCAAATTAAAGTAACTAGTAATATGTAGTATATTACATTTTGAAAGTAACTTGCCCAACACTGTACATATATATCTATACATATTGCTCTGTGTGTTCACCATAGAATGGGATCCTCTAAGCTGGCCCTGCTGGTGGTCCTGCTGTCCTGCGTGGGGCGCGGACTGTCTGCTTCCTGTGTTGTTGACAGCTTGACAGTCAAACAGGACTTTGACCCCAAGAGGGTGAGGGCACCTCTATCTATCTATCTATCTATCACACGCACGCACGCACGCACGCACACACGCACACACACACACACACACACACACACACACACACACGCACACACACACGTACACGCACACATGGCACTCCATGCATATTGAAGAAAGTTGAAACAGGTTCTGACCTTGTTGCACATCACAGTATGCAGGGAAGTGGTATGCCCTGCAGAAGAAGGACCCAGAGGGCCTCTTCCTGCAGGACAACATCTCAGCCGAGTACACCATCGATGATGACGGCACCATGAGCGCCTCCTCCAAGGGACGTGTCACTCTCTTTGGGTAGGTCCGAGGTGCATCTGGTGATCTTTTTTTTTAACTTTAATTAAATTGTGTGATAGACAAGTTCCCTGCCATATTTCCCCCAATATGTGCTATTTGTTAAAGGAACACTCCACCCATTTTCAACCAGCTTTGTATCATTAGAACATCAGTAGTATATCAGAAAACTGTAAACGGTTTTGAAGTCTGTCATTTAATTTGACAGTTATTGAGTGTTAAAGTGTGTGACATCACTGGTAAACACTAACTCAAATTAATAACTCATTAACTCAAATCAACTCTCAATAACTGTCAAACTATTCATCATTCTTCTAGTTTGACAGTTATTGAGAGTTGATTTGAGTTAATGAGTTATTCATTTGAGTTAGTGTTTACCAGTGATGTCACACACTTTAACACTCAATAACTGTCAAATTAAATGACAGACTTCAAAACCGTTTACAGTTTTCTGATATACTACTGATGTTCTAATGATACAAAGCTGGTTGAAAATGGGCGGAGTGTTCCTTTAATACTTTAACAAGAGTGGTGATAGACAAGTTCCCTGCCATATTTCCCCCAATATTTGTTAACATTGTATGATCTGTTTTTAACAAAAGCAATACCAACTGCCTTCATCACTCCTCAAATCAGCCCATGGTTAGGGCAAAGGGTCAGTTTGGGTATGAAGAGCTCCTCGGCTCTTTAAGATCAGGATCGGTTGAGGACTGTCCAGATGTTCGTTCACCTGCGGGCAGAGGAGTCAAGGAAGATGGTCACTTTCTGCTTGGGCTCTGCATAAAGATCTGGGATAGCTCCCAGCATCATCTCCAGAAGCACATTCTGAACAGCATTAACTACAAGCTGGCTTTTCCCTGGCTTATGGAGGCTTAGGCACTAATGCTGGTTGCAGAGGAGGGGTTTTACACCGGAATGCTGGCTAGGCAATTACTGCCCATTCTGAAAACAACCACAACAACAACCACCACAACAACAACCACAACAACAACAACAACAACCCATTCAATCAGATGTTTTTGCTTTACGTTTGACATCATGCGTCATCGTTTTTCAGCTTCTGGGTTGTGTGCGCTGACATGGCTGCCCAGTACACCGTCCCCGACCCCGCTACTCCCGGCAAGATGTTCATGAACTACCAGGGCCTGGCCAGCTACCTGTCCAGTGGAGGTCCGTTTCGGGACACACACACACACACACACACACACACACACACACACACACACAGAAATGAACACACATGCACAGTGACTTTGTACAGATATATAAACTCTCCATCACCTCTCCGTTTCCTTTGTGTCCCAGGCGACAACTACTGGGTGATTGACACCGACTACGACCACTACGCCATCACCTACGCTTGCCGCACGCTGAAGGACGACGGGAGCTGCGACGACGGCTACGCCCTGGTCTTCTCCAGGAACCCCCGCGGCCTGCCCCCCGCCATCCAGCGCGCCGTGCGCCAGAAGCAGGAGGAGATGTGCATGGGCGGACAGTTCCAGCCTGTCCTGCAGTCTGGAGCCTGCTGAAGATCAGGAGAGACAGAGAGAGAGAGAGAGAGAGAGAGAGAGAGAGACAGAGAGAGAGAGAGAGAGAGAGAGAGAGAGAGAGAGAGACAGAGAGAGAGAGAGAGAGAGAGAGAGAGGCCTGCTGGCCTGCAGTGGAGGTGGCTTTGAGAGCAGGAGGGTATGTGTGAGAGAGTGAGCATGTGGAGAATGGAAGAGACGGAGAGCGAATGTGAAAGAGAGACAGACACAGAACGATGAGAAAGATAAACCAAGAAGAAGTTGGATCGAGGTCTTCCTCGACCCTTTCATTGTTTGTCTCAGGAGAATGTGGTCGCTGCTCTGTTGTTTCGCGTGAACGTGGAAAATAAACGAACAAATCCTTTTCTAAACAAATCTCAATGGAGTTTTGTCCCTTTTTTTGTACTGTGCAAAACTTGCAACAAAAATGATTATTGATTGGTGTTGAAATGCTTCGAGAGAGAGAGAGAGAGAAAGATGGGATATTATTACAAAACCAAAGCTCTATGAAACACACACACACATACGCACACACACACACACACACACGCACACATGCACACACATACACACACACACACTAGTCCGGGCTTGACCGCACGTTGCACTCTGGCCACGTAAGTGGCTGTGATCCCTCTTGGTGCTGCTAAGCTCCAGACGAAGACGCAGCCAAACCCAACACAATGCACAACACTCAGCACTAAATAGGCTTTACTGGTGGTCTGATGTTTGGAGACCTTCAGTCTTCTTACCCTAACCCCACTGTTAGGGCCACTTACTTAGCATGGCCCTGGGGTCAACTCGGGGTTTCTACAGCTCTGGGCTTGTTCGGACATAGCAGTAAGACGCCATGCAGGCCTCTGTGTCTCCATGTAGCTGCACACACTCGCCTGTTAAAGCAGTTGGAGTTGGCTTTGCGAAGCTTAGAACAAAATACTATTGTAATGTGTAGTGATGCTCAAATAGTCCACTCTGTGTTTCTGCTCATTTTTGTTTTTAAATGTGCCATTACCGTATATAGCAAAGACGCGCAGGCCTGTAGGCCTATGTCTCCATGTAGTGCACATATAAACACAAAGTTGTTAACTCAATGCGGTTCAAGATACAATGCTACAGCATGCGCTGGGACGCGTCATCAGTGATGTTACCATGGGGTCGTAAGGTGTTTCGGGGTCTATCGAACATCATACACCCTCGCCCAGTAGACCCAGCCGAGGCCGATTAAGACCCCGACCCGCGTCCCGGAAGCAGCCGCTCACGGATCAGCCTTCCTACTCTGTCTGCAGCGTTGCCCGCGGAAGGGTTGATCATGGCCAATCCGCTGCAATAGAGCTAGTGCTACACCGCAGTATAGGATTACTTACTTACAATATAGTTGTAAGTAAGATATTTGATTAAAAAAAAAAAAATCCAACTACAGATTTAGCTACTAACTATATCAGCAAACCTTATGTAGCTTTAGCTCATCGCTCCCTGCCAACGTGAGTTCCTGTTGCCAAATCTCGTGAGAGTGTGTTGCTGAGACAGAGACAGGTCTTGAACTATTTTAATTTTCTCCTGATCTGTCTTTCTGAAAAATGCCATTTTAGTGTCAGAGTGTTCAGAAGATAGCCTATGTGGCTTTGGAAAATGGGCTGAATATTTAGCTTGATGACGACTATGAAATAATCTGTCATAATCTGAGATCACGTTCACTCCTCCCATTGACTCCAATAGACTCAGACCTGCCCGAAAGTCTCCTAAGTGGGCGTGTCCGTGGAAAACCATGAGCAAAACCCACGTGACAAAATGACAGGAAGTGAGTTGAAGTTGGGGTGTCTTGCTTGAAATCCTATCGTCTTTGACTATATCAAGCAATTTAAGTTGTATCAAAAGCACATGAGATGGACAGTGAGACTCAGAGTGAAGCTGAGAGAGAGAAAGACAGAGTGTGTGTGTTTCTATTGTTGGTGTCTATAATCCAGTTGATGTTACGCAACAAGCTAGAGTAAAATGTCCCAAAGCTGATCACGGTGCGTTACTGTGTATCAACACAATACAGCTGATCACGGTGCGTTACTGTGTATCAACACAATACAGCTGATCACGGTGCGTTACTGTGTATCAACACAATACAGCTGATCACGGTGCGTTACTGTGTATCAACACAATACAGCTGATCACGGTGCGTTACTGTGTATCAACACAATACAGCTGATCACGGTGCGTTACTGTGTATCAACACAATACAGCTGATCACGGTGCGTTACTGTGTATCAACACAATACAGTTGATCACGGTGCGTTACTGTGTATCAACACAATACAGCCCATGTCCTCCTGACGCACGTTACGTCATGAAAGACAATCTCATTTTCTAGGTACACACTGTCTGCAGAATACCACAGGACTTCTTAGCTATAACACACATCCACCTGATTTACTTCCTGGCTCTTATCAGAGGGTCTTAGCTCAACAACAACAACAAAATCCACAGTTGTGAATTTGGCTCTTCTTGAAGAGGCAATGAGTTTATGAATTGGTGATGCAGTTTGAATATCAGGTTGAGGCTAACTATCATTGTTGAGGGGTAACTCATTACAAAAGTAACATATTACATGTAATATATTACTTTTAGCAGTAACTCAGTAATATAACTTATTACTTATAGGATTTCAGTAATATTATATCAGTTACTTTGTCAAGTAACTCAAGTTACAAATTGAGCTACATTTCTTTAATCAAAGCACATATTTAAATAATTTCCTAATCAAACTGTTTTGATGCAAATAACCACTATAGATGAGAATAACAAAGGAAACGGATAACATTTCGAATTTTGGACGGCTTACACTGACTTCAAGATGGTTGAAATTATTTTTCGCTATGGTGCCGAGGCGGGGATGTCATTCTGATACTGCTGTTATTTTTGGTGAAAAAGTAATGCAAAAGTAGTGTAATAAATAACGAGTTACTCTACACAGACAGTAATATTGTAAAGTAACGTATTACTTTACAATGAAAGTAACTAGTCATACAGTATGTAATATATTACACGGAGAAGTCGCCCAGATGGTTCATGAGAAATGAGAAAGTGTTTGAAAGGAGCACAAGGGATGATGGATAATAGCTGTAGGGCAGGGGTGGCCAAACTTTTTTGGTTGTGGGCCGCATACAGAAAAATATAAGGAGTCGCGAGCCAAACAATATTAAGCGCGGCAGTTTTCGCGGCAAAATAATTGGACCAGAAAACCCTTGTGCCACCAAAAGTTTAATTTCTACCTAAATAAATATATGACACATAGTTTATTGATGTGCTCACCTATTACAATGGGTATTTCTGTATGTTTTCAAATTTTCTTTTCCTGCGCCAACAGGTTAAGACAGAGATAATTTAACATAACATTAGTAGCTATTAAACATTCATTCAGTATTAAAAATCTTTATAAAAATAAATAGACCAGGTCAGGGTACTCAAGTATAACCCATTTTCAATGGTTTTAAATTGAAAAAAACGAAATGGGGGGACTCTCGTTTTCGTTTTAAACTTTAAAACAGAAAAACGGACAAACGTTTTTAGCACAATTATTATTATTTATTTATTTTTCATGGCGGGCCACTTAAAAACGGGCAGCGGGCCGCAGTTGGCCCGTGCCGTAGTTTGGCCACCCCTGCTGTAGGGGATGAGTGTAATCAGCAGGACAGTGTGCAGAGGGCAGAAGGCCTCTATGGTCAGTTAGTCTGCCTGAAAACAAGCTTAGCTCTGATGCGATCAACTCTTAGCTCTTACTGGAAATGAGACTCACTGTAATTGTCAGCTAACAACAACATGGAAGTATATTTACTGTAAGACTTTTCTGTTAGATTTATTTCACCGCACAACCATTTCAAAGAATTAAGAATTATTATTATTTATTTATTTATTTTTTACTTTGGCATCACTTTGAGAAAAGGAACTAAATAAGAATACACTTTTGTAACATGGCCTCTGCAGGCCTCAACTTGCTGTTAAAAACCTGCTCCCATGTCAAGAGGCCATAAGTGGGTTTATCTGCTTCAGTCTCGCCAGGTTCCAACTCAAAGCCGCCACGTGTGTCCGGAGGATATCAGTGATGAAGTCTCCTCAACAGCAGAACGGCTTTTATAAAATTAAGAAAAACTCAAAATGACTAACAAGAGAAAAAGGCAAACAACAGGCATGGAAATGAATTAAACATGCACAGAATCAAAAGAATAACACCACAGGAGCAAATATTATCCTTTTGATCAGGTCTGTGTTACTTCCTGCCTTTTAGACACAAACTGGCTGCTGTTAAAAAGGTCAATTAGAAACAACCAGCTCTGCAGCACAATCACTTCTGATTGGTTGCAGTTGCTAGCCAACCCTTTCCAATGCAATGTTTTACCAGGTCTGGCCATTAGAGTGCAGTCAAACTGCATTGAACATGTTGCTTGAGGACCCTTTTGGACCTTGATGTTTTTAGTTTGTTTCTTCATCTCATATGTGTCTCAGTAAGTTGGTTCCTCTATCAAAGCAAACCTTTTCACATCAAGGACCCCAAACGGACACAAATTAGACCATGGAGTCCCATTTGATTAGATTTTGTCCCAGGGTGCCCATCTGAAGAGATCGTTCTTTATAGATGTTTTATTACAGAAAGTGAAACCCATGACCAAAATAGTCATACATTCTGTCATTGTGTTACTTATGGAATTACAGTGAAAATGGGGACTTCCCTTGAACCCCCTCAAGGACCCCTGGTCGTCCCCAGACTCTACTCTCCAGACGACTACTTTGAGAACCAACAAGCTGCAGACGTTCCTCTAAGTCAGAGGTTCTCAAATGTTTTTCAGCCAAGGCCCCTTTACAAGATGGAAAATATACCGGGGGCCCCCTCATTCTGATTTGTGAATTTGGGCTAAGCTTAATTGTTTCCACGGTAACGTGCTTGACTTTTTAATTGATAGGTTTGTTAGATTAGAATATAATCCATGAACCATTTTAGATTTAAAGCATAAAATATTTTCATTGAACTATGAAGCTTTTGCAACAACAAGAAAGTTATTTTTATTTTCCTGAAAACTTTTCGCGGACCCCCTTGCAAAGTGCCACGGACCCCTGGGGGTCCCCGGACCCCCATTTGAGAACCACTGCTCTAAGTAACCAGAACTCGTCATAATTTAATCTGGCAATTCTGACAATAAATAACATGGACTTTAATTCCACATTACTAGAATATTAAACCTAATAAACAATTAATTTTAGAACATACAAGCTATACTATACTGGTTGCTTTGGAGTTTCAAAGTTGAGATAGTGTAGCTTGTTGCTAATAGTTTTAATATAACTGCAGTCTATCACTGAGGCTACAAACTGTTATAGCTTTTTGTTTAGAGTTGATTCAGGAGTCAAATATTGTATCTATCTCTTGAACTTGTAAATATCCAGAATAATTGAAGAAAATGAGGAAAGACAGTAGACAGTTTTCCCATGGTGAATGCAGCAGTCAGTGCCACATGATATCTCCTGTTCTCATGTATAGATGATGCTCTTACATGGTAACAGTGTTGACATTCCCTTTCTGTCCAAATTCATTGTAGGGCCATTTAAGCAAAGGAATAGTTACACCCTTTTAGGCCTACTAGCAAATAGACATCCATAGTGGTTCCATATTGAACTGCTTTCAAATGTTCTTCTAGCAGCGGGTAATTAAAAGGTAAATATTTTCCTTGGCATGGAGAGATGAGGCTCTGGCTCTGGTCTAGATGTTTCGTTTCGCACATGGAGGCGTGGGCACAGATGACACACACACACATGGCAGAGGTGTGTGCTGAAAGTAATGCATGTTGTGTGTGCAGAGCTCAGACAGAGGGAGTGGGAGCACTGGAACATAATTGATGCTATTGTGCATGAGATTGCAGGCTCAGGGTGGGGATGAGACTGCAGTGACGGGGGATATTGTTGGGTGGGGATGAGACGGCAGTGACTATTGGTGGAGTGGGAGTAAAATGTTACTTTGTGCTTTTTCACACAGTGAGCAACCATGAGAGGAATACACCACTTGATTGGAAAAACAGGGCATACTGCATCATTCTTTGGTAACTAAGAAAGTCTACTTATTGTTACAGTATTTATTTATTTATTTATTTATTTATTTATTTTTATTTTTTTATTTTTTTATTTATTTAGTCGAACAAATATAATTCCTGTCCAGATTCACTTTACATTTAGGACTCTTCTCTGTCGTGGGATAGTTGACGTGATCTCATCGTCTGAATGCTCTGTGTGAACCCAGCCCCTGTACCAGGGTAATTAGTGGGAGAAATATTTGTTTTCCAGACATTACCACACAGGTTAATCCTATGATCACCACCATCTCAGACCGTCGCTGCCTGTCATTGTTTGAGAGAGGGCGGGGGGAGAGAGAGAGAAAGAAAGAAAGAAAGAAAGAAAGAAAGAAAGAAAGAAAGAAAGAAAGAAAGAAAGAAAAAAGAAAGAAAGAAAGAAAGAATATTGTCATATCCCTTCATCACTACTACCCTAGCTCCTTTCCATGTACAATGTTGATTTGTTTCATGTACCACTGTCGTTTCTTTCATTGAAAGTATACATGACACTTCTGCTATGATGACACCTTGATGATGCACAGAGAAACTCAAGTTATTCTGATTGAATGGTTGGTCATAAATTTGAATAAATTTGAGATATAATCAGTTTTCATCTGACAGCAGCATTGGTCATCTTTAGCTTAGGCTTGCTGCTCCTCCCCTGGTCCCCGAACCTCCTTGGACCATCACCGGACCTGATGACATCACACCAGCAATAATGAGCAGTGGTGTGCACAGATTCTGAAGGGACCAGGGGAAATGTATCTGATGATGAAGTGGTGAATAGTGTAAATAATGTACTGTGTTATAAACACCCTTCATGCTGGTTATAAGACGCTTAATTTTAACGCTCCTCAGGTGATCAGAGTATTACTGATACCTGTTCCTCAGGTGATCAGAGTATTAGCGATACCTGTTCCTCAGGTGATCAGAGTATTAGTGATACCTGTTCCTCAGGTGATCAGAGTATTAGTGATACCTGTTCCTCAGGTGATCAGAGTATTAGTGATACCTGTTCCTCAGGTAATCAGAGTATTAGTGATACCTGTTCCTCAGGTGATCAGAGTATTAGTGATACCTGTGCCTCAGGTGATCAGAGTATTAGTGATACCTGTTCCTCAGATGATCAGAGTATTAGTGATACATGTTCCTCAGGTGATCAGAGTATTAGTGATACCTGTTCCTCAGGTGATCAGAGTATTAGCGATACCTGTTCCTCAGGTGATCAGAGTATCAGTGATACCTGTTCCTCAGGTGATCAGAGTGATACGTGTTCCTCAGGTGATCAGAGTATTAGTGATACCTGTTCCTCAGGTGATCAGAGTATTAGTGATACCTGTTCCTCAGGTGATCAGAGTATTAGTGATACCTGTTCCTCAGGTGATCAGAGTATTAGTGATACCTGTTCCTCAGGTGATCAGAGTATTAGTGATACCTGTTCCTCAGGTGATCAGAGAATTAGTGATACCTGTTCCTCATGTGATCAGAGTATTAGTGACACGTGCTCCTCAGGTGATCAGAGTATTAGTGATACCTGTTCCTCAGGTGATCAGAGTATTAGTGATACTGTACCTGTTTAGAAAGTCTATCTCGCTGTTTTAATCTGAGAAGGGCACCTGGGACAAACGTGTCGGGGAGACAAGGCCATGAAGGAGACTCATCCACTGCTCGATGGCTGGAGAGCTGCTTTCTGCCATTACTTTGCTGTCATTTATCACACCTATTGTAAGTGGTGGGGTTTATTGGTGAAAGGTGTTACTTGGTCCTGCCCTCTGCCCCGTTGGTGTTCATATAAAACAGTTCATGATTTGTGGTGGAGAATTTCACCGCTGAGTTCAGCGGTGTGTAATCACAGTCATTCAAAAGTCTAAAGCAGGGTTGAGATTGGTATGTTTATCTGAATTATTGCATTGTATGAAGCAGCTTGGAGTGAACAGGGATTTTTGTATTGATGCTTTGATGTGAGTCGTTTAAGCACTTTTTAAAGAGTGAACACTACAAATCATGCAATGTGTGTTTTTTTTTTATACCTGCACATATTTTAATTCATTTGGGACTGCTTTTTGCATTAATTAGTGTGTCCAATTATAGCTGCTGTCAGTGTCACCATAGTTGTGGGGGAGAGAAAGTAGGCAGGGTTTGGTGACATACTCTGACAATAGAATATTTAGCTGACAAAAGAGTGGTGCTGGATGGTAATTTTAATATTTTTCTGCTTTGCCTTGCTTTTGCAACGGCTCAATTTCGTTTGAATCTAATCAACTCTCTTCTGTAAAATATGAATCCTTAAGAGAACGACTACATTAAACTGTAAAAGTGATTAAGAAAACATTTATGTTGAAGCAAACTGCTAATTTGCTGATGATACCAAGAGATATCCTGAATATTATTTTGCAAGCTCAAATGTTTTGTTGTTGTTTTTACTAGAAGTGCTAGAACTGAATCTATTTTCTTATGCGACTATAAATCAGCAGGAAAAAAATAGGCAGCATTGAATAGGATGTAGCAGCCAAGAAAAAGCCTTAACGTACTTAACTGAGTGACATATAAGAAAAAGAGGAGTAGGATTAAAATAATACTTTATTTAGATTTTCATAGAATACAAACACAAATACATCTCAGAGAGCAAAGACAATTATTACATGATCTTTTTGTGAAATGAGTCTACATGTAGGGATACATTAACTACACTCAAATTTACCACACTAATAAATATATTGTTAAAGAAAACATTATGTTAGTATGAAGTTAAGAATGGTTACTTATGTCATTCAGTTGCTTCACACACACGCACACACGTATGCACGGACGCACGCGCACACGCACACCTGCATTCACTATAACGTTGTATGAGCATGACAGCTACATTACAGCAGTATAGAGACACTGCGTAACGCGTCATCATTCAGAAACCACGCCCAAGACGGGGGAAAACACAAACTCCTGTCCAATCCTGGCTTTCTCCTATGTCACGTGCATGGTTGCGTGTTGCACCAAAAGATTGTATATATGGAAGATGAACACTCCAACTTACTTCTTGACAGCTAGATCCACATTTTTCTTCTCAGCAATTCTCAATGGCTTCCTTGTTTTGCTCAGGAGTACAAAAAAACTTTAACTGGCGATTTTTTACATTTGTTTTCTGCGCAGCCCACCACACAACAGATTTTAGCTATGTTTAATTCAAGGAAAATGACGCTGGTGTGTGGAAATGAACGGAGCTCTTCCCCGTGATGGGCGTGGCCTATTACATGCAGTGTCTCTATAGGACTGGGCAAAACCAGTAAATATGTATAACTATGTAGCTATGTTTGTGTTTGTAGCATCTATACACTCTCCAGAAACCAAAAACAATCAAAATGGGGTTGCTAAACCAACAGGCCTAACATTTCTCAGAGAACACAAAACGTTCATGTTAAAGTAATAACATTTCCTACATTTAAAAAATGCTTTTCTATTGTAAGATTAAGGTGATGTGATGTTGCATTTCCACAGTGTGATTCTGACACTCATCTTTTTTTCTGACATGACTCTGTGTTCTTTCTCCTTCTCACTTCTTGTTTATTTTTGCCACACTCTTCTTCACACTTTCTTGGTCTCCTCTATCTGCTCCACCTCGCTGGACTCGTCCACCACCTTCCCATTGATCATGGTCTGAGTCACCACCTTCACAATCTTCCTGGTGCGAACATCAGGCTCCTCTGCAGAGAAGAGGAGAAATGACATGAGATGAGTTCAACCTTGTAATCCTATATTTCTAGGGAATTTTGTGTTTTACATGAAGAACGTGTCACAAGACCTTTATGGCAACACATAAACGGTTTCAAAATAAATCAATAATATACCACAGACCCCTCATACCCCCCCCCCCCCCCACAAAAGTACTAAACTCTACATTAACATTTTAACAGTGAAATAATTTATGAGCCTATACACTTGTAAGTTTATATACTGTATATATATATACACTATATATACAGCCATACAGCCATATATACAATATATATATATATATATATATATATATATATATATATATAACTTGAAAATGGTTAGTAAAAGCAAGTTTCGATTTCGATTTTGTAATTGGTATTGAGACAATAATTGAGACAAAGATAAATATTTTGAAAACACCTTTCAGTCTGTTACTGTTACAGCAGTGTGAGTCAGTCAGATGTAGACATACTGTAGTTACAACATGTGGATATGATGTTATGTTGCTATAGGAGCTGAGCTGCTTGTGTTTGCATTGGTTTATCAAAATATCATTAGTCTGGGGTCACTGCCCTTTTTTTGATCCTGTGTGTGTGTGTGTGTGTGTGTGTGTGTGTGTGTGTGTGTGTGTGTGTGCGTGTGTGTGTGTGTGTGTGTGTGTATGCACTGCAGGTATGTCGTCTGTTCTGTCAGAGTCTGTCAGTCTCGCTATCTCACACACATTCAAATCCGTCTGGTTGAGGTATTGTACTCGAGGTGTCGTGAACAGTTTGTTCTGCTTATCTACATCAACGACAGCTTGAGTCACTCCTACCACCATGAAGTCCCTGGTGTGATAAGTTGCTACAGGACCAACTCAAGGCATGACCAGTACCTCCATCATTGTTCTAATCTGTACTAATTATAGTTGTGTGTTTTTAATGCTGTTATGGAACACTTCATCCTGATAGCTAAGCAGTGACTTTACTTTCTCTCGTCAGTGAAGATGTGAAAGCCAAGTACTCACTCTTTGGTGGAGGTGGAATTTCCTTGATTCTGATTGACAAAAAGAAAATATGTTAGAATTAGCCAGCGAGCAAACAAGATGTATATGTACATGTATAAGCTCTAACTGGCGCTGGCAATGTCCCAGGCACATACTGTTCCTTCAAATCAGGTATAGGAACATCTATATTTTTGGTAAATGGCACGGGTGAAGGTGTAAACCTTGGGTTGGAAAAGTTTAATAACCCCCTGTATTTACATAAAGCTCGTTTATGCTTCTACGACTGATAAGCCTAGAACTCACGTCTCCTCTCCCTCCAGCAGGCGCCTGTAGGTGGCGATCTCCATCTCCAGGTTCTGCTTGATGCGGAGCAGCTGCTCGTAGTCGGTCTTGTTGCGCTGCATGTCCAGCCTGAGCTGGGAGAGGTCGTCCTCCAGCTGGTTCAAGGTGACCTGCAGCCGTTCCATCTCGCCAGAGTACTTCTGACCCGTCTCGCCCTGGTTTCCCTCCAACGCTGCTATCTGAGGACAGAAAAGCAAAGGGTTAATACTGCTTTTTTTTGGGGGGGGGGGGGGGGTTTTCTAAGTGCTGACACCAGAGAGGCTGTTATAGCACAGTGACTCCCAGCGCTTTTAGCCTCTCTGGTGTCAACACTTAGAAAATTTTCGGCTTGCTCAGGGGAAGACGCTTCCTACTAACCCGAGTCTAGGTTGGCCCAAACACTGCACTGTTGGACATTTTATTCTGCAAAGATTCTAGCATTATTGTTGAAAACTACAAGGTATTACAATGATTACTCTCTTAAGACTTTTATATGATGATAAGGGTGGTGGTCTAGGTTTATTACAGAGTCTTATCCTATCTCTGTTGTGCACAGCCCTGTCTCTTAAGCCTCCTCCCATTGCCTCATTATGAGCTATAACCTATGCAAATCAAACCCAAGTAGGCTATGTCTCCTGACTCCCACATTATTTCTTAAACCTCATCAACTCAAACCGGACAACTTTGGAGGCCGTAGTGACCAAACCACCACAGAGAAGATCATTCATCTGGAAACCAACCAACACCACCACCCCAACTGAATCTGCTACGACCTTACAAGACTTATCAGAGAGGGAGGACATGCTTACTGTCAACAAGGATTACAACAGAGGGAAAACAGATCGATTTCCCCCAAGAGAAGACGTGACACAATAGTTTGGAACGGCTCAAAAACCTCTGCTGCACAAATGAAAAGTGAAGCCAGCTCCTGTTGGGTTTTGCTGTTTGGTTGTCAGACAAATCCCGTATGAAAACCGCTCTTTCTCTCAGCGATTAGCATAGCTCATCCAGGCTTTGTAAAACAAAAATATAATTACATATTTGCGCGGTGTGCATTTGATTTTAATTCGCATAGCCTCAAAAGTGAAAATATCGCTTGAAAGATAAGTTAAACCAGTGGTTCTCAAATGGGGGTCCGGGGACCCTCAGGGGTCCGTGGCACTTTGCCAGGGGGGCCGCGAAAAGTTTTCAGGAAAATAGAAATGCAAAGTATATAGAGTGGAGCACACCCAAAAAGTTTGAAGAGGTGCAGACTAACGAAAATTCAAAGTAACATAAAGAAAAGAAGTCGCACACAAACTTTTGTTGTTGTTGCAAAAGCTTCGTAGTTCAACGAAAATATTTGATGCTTTAAATCTAAAATGGTTTGTGTATTACATTCTAATCTAACAAACCTATCAATTTAAAAGTCAAGCACGTTACCGTGGAAACAATTAAGCTTAGCCCAAAATCACAAATCAGAATGAGGGGGTCCCCGGCATATTTTCTATCTTGTAAGAGGTCCTTAGCAAAAAGCATTTGAGAACCTCCATGACAAACTCAGACTTCTACCTCCAAAGAATTCCTGGCACCACAATGAGATTGATGACGATCACCCTGACTTGATTCCCACAGACACACCTCTGCACACAGTCACACATACAGACAGTATACAAACTCATATGCAAATAGAAATATATGACTTTCTCCAGATGGAGGCATTGGGATGCAAAGTCATGCATTTGCATTGTATGTAGACACGCATGCACAGTTCATAAAGTCTTGGTTTTGTTATGTGTTGAGTCTGTATGGAAGAGTCGTTTTTCAATGTTTTGGCACTGTTTAGCATTCATAAGGGAGAATGGTCTTCATGACAGTATTATATCATTTCAGCTTACACAGTATCTAAAATATAGTCGTATCATTTTGGCCAGGTCTGGTCTAAAGAGGTTGTATCAATCTATAAAACTCCGATAGAGGATTGGCTGTTGCTGTGTCCGATTAAAGGGCTCAGAAACACTAAAACATGTTTTGTTGAGACGTTAACTGATAGAAAGGTGTTATTTGAGATAGAAGACAATAATACCAGTTTATACACACACTCACTGTGGGTGTCGACGCAGTAAAGTGACAATTCTCTTCTTTCTGAGGTTCAAAATCTAAAGTAGGTGAATGACATTTGAAGGTCTTACTTTGACTTGACCCTCCTCCCCCTCCTTACTTTGACGTGACCCTCCCCCTCCTTACTTTGACGTGACCCTCCCCCTCCTCCTCCACCGCGGGCTCCACCCATCTCATGTTTCAAACTAGTGAGGTACAGTAGGACTTAAAGCAGGTTAAATGTACATGCTCAATACAAACTAAAAAGCCATCTGGGCAGATAACACCAGTGACATCACTCAGCCAGCCTGGCTGCTGTACAGTACAGCACTGCTGTTATGATCTGGTCTCAGCCCGATGAGCCCATGGCTGAGATCAGATCATAGGGTGAGTGATGTCACTGGTGTTATCTGCCCAGATGGCCGTTTATTGAGGGTGTGCCAGCTGCTTTACAAAAACAAGTCTAGATGCAGCTAAGTCTGAAAAACAAAAGAGCTACAGATGAGTCCCACATGTGCAATGTGGTCTCCAACCTGCACCATGCTCTTTAAAGAGAGACACCCTTAGGGCCTGTGTCCACCTAGCGTCTTTTCATCAGCTCCGGCGTCTATTTTCAGTTGTTTCCAATGGGGGGAGAACGTATGCGGGCGCACACGGACGTCTAGAGAAAGTGCGCTGCGTCCAGCGTCTATTTTCACAGCGCTCCGGCGTTTTCGTGCGCCCGACTCCCAGCGCTTCCAGCTGAAAATATTTTAACTTTTCAGAAAGACGCTGGTGTCGGTTGCTCCTTTTCTGGCAACTAATCATATGGAGAAACTATCGCAACAGAGACGGAAAGGCTCAATTGTGGGAGCAGATTGGCTAGACACTTAATATTTCTGGTGAGTGTTGAGCTAAATCACTGTATGTGTGTTGTTTGCTAATGTTAGCTGTCAGCTATCAAGCTAGCTACCGCACTGAACTAACGTTAGTTTGAAAGTTTCAGATGTTAATTGTGCGCCGAGATCAGCGCTTCTCAGCGTACTTCCGGCGTTTAACGTTCGGAAAAAGACGCTAGGTGGACACAGGCCCTTACATGGGTATTTGGCTCCAAACCTCTACTCCCTCTGAAGCGGCTCACCTGTTTGTGCAGACTCTCTAGCTCCACCTCCAGGGTCTGGATGAAGCGCTGCCTCTCGGTCAGCTCGCTCTGCGCGCCTCTCACAGCCTCGTTGCTCTCCTTCACCTCGTTCTGCACCATCTCCAACTGCACAGGACACAAACAGACCACATGAATGCAAACACACACACACACTCACACACACACACACACACACACACACACACTCACAGTCTCTCACACACACACACACACACACACACACATACACACTCACACACACACTCAGTCTCACGCACACACACACACACACACACACACAAACACATATGCAATCGCATACACAATCTTTGTGCGCTGAGGCCATGTATGGTGTGTGTTTCTTAGTATCTTCTTCTCTTGTGTTTTCTTTGTATTGCTTTTATTGCTTGACCTTTTTATGCAACCTACATTTGACAAAACAGTAATTGAATGGATGCAATATGATAATTGGACTTCAATAGAACTAAGTTCTCCAGCTTTATTGTGCCTCTTCCTCAGGGTTCCAGGAAATTAAATGCACAATCTGGTTCTCCAGTGGGTTAGTTAGTGTTGCATGTTCACATCTTTTTAGGTGAAATTGACAAATTCAGTGACTCAACGTAGAAGTAATTAGAATAGTATTCTGTTGGCATGAGAACCATCAGTCTCTCCTCCACGTACCTTCTTGCGATACCAGTGCTCTGCCTGGTCCTTGTTCTTCTTGACAATGCCCTCATACTGGCTACGCAGTTCAGACAGGACGGTGCCAAGCTCCGGCCCGCGGGCCGTGTCCACCTCCACAATCACCTCGTCTCTGGAAATACGACACTTCATCTGATCCAGTTCCTGCAGAGAGAAAATGGGTCAACTTGGGGTTTTAAAGAAGGCTTAGTTCAAGACAATTTCACAACAGTAAAATATGTGTATTTTCTGTGAGCACATAGGCCTACTACTGCAGATCGTATGGATCAATGCATGTGCAGGTAACATCTGTGTGAGCAGCAGGCATCATATCAAGCATGTGCAGGTAAACCCTACACCAGGGACACCCGACTTGCTTTGCCCAGCCGGGGCCGGCTTAAATTGCAAAATTAATTTTTGCAATTTAATTTATTTAAATGACAGGAGGCCAGGGCCAGATAATAAACAAACAATAATGTATTTCTTTCTGTACCAGATTGTAGGTTTTTGGGGTGTCAGTCGGAGTTTAGTCTGACAATTTTGTGCACACAGGATAGTTAGGTTAAGTAAAGTTAGTTAAGTAGCCTACATATAAGTGCCCGGTTGGTGAGTAGTAGGCGGCAGGCAATATTTGACAATTTAGCTGGAGCTCAGTCAAACTTGAGTTTTCATTGTGAATTAGAAAATGGTCGGGGGGGCCACTTGGCAACCTATCGCGGGCCACATCTGGCCCCCGGGCCGCAAGTTGAGTATCACTGTCCTACAGCCTACTACATCCTACACTGTAGGGCAGGGATACTCAACTTGCTTTGCCCGGGGGCCACTTTCGTGAAATGATAGAAGGCCAGGGGCCAGTTAATAAACAAACAATATACATTTTTCTGTGCCTGGGTAGCGAGCAGACGGCGGTATTTGACAATTTAGCAGCTAAATCATAGATTATTGAAAGATATTCCATATTCCAGACTGAAATGCTATAACAGAAGTGGAGTATTGACCAGAGGTACATGAACATTTGGACACTTATTCAGCGGGTATCTTGCATGTTGCATTGAGGTGCACTGTAAAAAAATAAAAAAAATAAAAACTTTTTTTTTTCTTTTGCAATTCCATCGCGGGCCACACAGGGGGCGCCCGCGGGCCGCATGTGGCCCGCGGGCCGCAAGTTGAGTATCACTGCTGTAGGGCCTATACTATAGTGACAGAGAGGATGAGCAGGCATCATATGAAGCATGTTTTGTAAATCCTACACCCTACAGTGACATTAGTCGTGTTTCCATTACTCTCAGAAATGCGCAAAATCTATATATCGCAATAGAAAGTGGTTAATGGAAACACGTGAATTTCGAAAAACCTCCCAAATATCGCAAAAAGTTTTTTCGCTCTCATGAGGTGGTTTTTCAGACGTGTCGATATAGAAGTTTATCGCAAAAGTGTAATGGAAACACATTTTTCGCATTTGCACGTCATGTGACCCATATTATCCCTTGGAAAAGGAGCGGAAAATAAGTTTGGTAAGTAAGGTTCGATAGCCGTGTCAAAACCTCTGCAGCAAGTGGAAAACTTTGAAGCAACGCTACCTAGCAGAAAGACGAGTGTTATGCAAAAGCGTAGCCGGGCAAATTAGATAATGTTTAATGGCAGAAATCAGTCCATGGTGACAGCAGGCTGCCTGTGTGCGCGCATTTGGCACAGCGGCGAGATGAGAGGATGAAAAGCACACACTGGTGCGGTGGTGCTGTCTGAAGTGAATACAGTGACTGTGAGTAGGCTAATACATTGCACACGTTTCAGGTGCAATTATAGAACCAAATCAGCCTTTTCCCCCCTCCATCTCTAAATCGGACCAGTTGTAGGCTATTAGGCTACCTTTTTTCCTCTGCCTGTCGCGCTGACTGCATTCACGCAGCCAGCAACATTTTGCGACTCATTTTCTTTTGAATTGATAATCAGGCTCGTTTATATGCATTGTAACTTCATGTTGGGATTTGCATTGACCATTGGTTGGATTTGAGCATGCAGGGGACGGGATATGGGGCAGAAGATCCCCGTGCGTAATCACTGTGGCAGCTGCTGCAACGGGGAATCACTCAAACGCAACTTCAATGGAAACGCCTACAAGTCGCAATTGTACATTGTCGAAGTTGTAGAAATATCGCAATTCTTTTGCGAAAAACTGTAATGGAAACACAGCTAGAGAGGACGTGAGAGCGGCTCCATTATTTAGTAACTCTCCATCAATAGATGATGAGGTAAGGCTCACTTTACCCCTGCTCTTTCAACTCACTGCCAACACACACGCACACGTGCGCACACACACACACACGTGCGCGCACACACACGCGCGCGCGCGCACGCACGCCATTATGTCGATGACGCATGCACGCACACACACACACACACACACATGCACGCACACACACACACGCCCGCACACACACACATGCACGCACACACACGCACGCACACACACGCACGCACGCCATTATGTAGATGACGCACGCACGCACACACACACATGCACGCACACACACACACATACACACACACGCCCGCACGCACGCCATTATGTCGATGAAGCACGCACACACACACACGCACACACACACAACATATGGCAGCAAAAACCAGCACCTGAGCGTAGTTCATGGTCTGTTTTGCTCATCCCTCTTAAAGATGTGGAGTAACATCCCCCACCCCCCCACCCCACCCCCCCACACACACACACACACATGCACGCACGCACACACACACACACACACACACACACACACACACACACAGACACACACACACGCACAGTACACACATATTATATCCCTCTCTATACAGTATATCTTATTCATGTTCTCTTGCTCTCTCTTTCACTCTCTCTTTCCCATGCTGCATATTATGGTTTGCATCCTCTCAGTATTTCATATAGAAGACTGGGAGAGAGAGAGATGGCACAAACTTGAGATCGCACAAAAGATGCTACTTTTTAAATTCAATTGGGGGGTCGGGTCCATATAATAAAAAAAAATATGAGAATCCATAACATAGCACTTTTTTTCTTACAGTAATTTAGATTAATATAATTGCATGGGTCTAATGAAAAGCTGCTTTGACGCATATATCTGTACTTCTCAATTACCGGTAATTAATTTAAAAAAAGTATTTTTTGTGTACTCTTAATATTTCAAAATCTAAATATGGGAAATATATTGAGATATGCCCGTCATTTTACTTGTATGATAGCTGACTAAAATCAAAATAATCCAGCCATTTATGAATTAAACCCAAACTTATTTTGTCAAATGCATTCGCAAATTCTGTAATACATTTTTGACCTCATTTACATGTAAAATTGGTAAGTCTTAATAAGACCTTAATTGGTAAGGTCTTAATTAACTTACTAAAATCAGACTGAACTAGAACTAGACTTAAACAAATGAAGTTAATTTGAGCGCAGGGTGCATCATTTTCTTTGCGCCACAACATTGTAATGTAATGCGTCTCCACTGCTTTGAATGTGTATAGTTTTGATTCACATCTTGTTACAGTGAAAGAGTGACCAATCCCTCGTGGTGAGAGGGGTGTGTTAGTTTATCTCCGTTTATCTTGCCCCCAGAGGATGGAAGTCAGGACGTGTCAGATCAGCTGATGGGCTGAAAAAAGCAGGTTTGAGAACCAGATCTACCTGCTCCTTTTGTCTGTAGTAACTAGAGGACCCCTCTTTCTCTCAGTCTCTCTCTCTCTCTCTCTCTCTCTCTATCGCTCTCTCTCTTTCTCTCAGTCTCTCTCTCTCTCTCTCTCTCTCTCTCTCTCTCTATCGCTCTCTCTCTTTCTCTCAGTCTCTCTCTCTCTCTCTCTCTCTCCCTCCCCCATCTCTTTTTCTGGCTCTGCTCTGAAAAGACCTCTTGAATCCACCAAATTGGGTCACTTGAATATTAAACAACTTGTTGTTTGTGAGGTGCAGGTTGAGAGAGACTGTGAGAAAGCCAACGTAAGAGTGACAGAGAGAGCAAGACAAGTGAAGAAGAAGAAGAAGAGTGGCATACTGCACAGATATGGACACAGAGGAAGAGAGTGGGAGATGGGATAACAGGAGGTGGAGGAGAACATTACCTCCTCATGGTTCTTCTTGAGGAAGTAGAGCTCTTCCTTCAGGCTGTCCAGATCTCCCCTCAGAGTGGCAATGATCTGCTCATGGTCTGTCTTGGCCTTCTTCAGGGCAATGCAGTCTCTCTCCACTGACTGGCACATCACCAGCTCTGTCTCCCACCTGGAAAAGGCAGTATATAATATATAATATAATATACTATATATACTATAGAAAAGGTAGTACATGTACATGAAAAGGCAGTAGAAAAGGCAGTATCTAGTATAGACAAGTCAGCGTGGTATAGACGAGGCCGTGGAAAAGGCAGTGTGTTTATAGACTCTATATAGTGTCTATAAACAGTGAGTATTGAAAAGTGTGTATTGAAAAAGCAGCATGGAAAAGGTAATATAGCTGTGAAAAGCATGGTAGGATATAGTCTACCTAGACAGCAACTCAAAAGTCTATTACATTTTGGATTTATTGGATAAATTGGCGCATAGAGTATGACGTTTTTGTTGTTGTGTTTTTTGTGAATTTCAGAGCTCACATACGACTACAGAGCCAGAATATTTGAGAGAAGCAGTGTTGACATAGTTTGGCGCGTGTCGTCTGCTTGTAGACTCTTCATCACTCTTCATCCGTCAAAATATTTGTCGACTGAAACGCAGTAAAAATGTGTTTGCGAGCTGAGGTCAAACATAAGAACGCCCCGGGAAAGGAGGATGAAAGCACAAGGATGCTGATAACAAACAGTGTACAATGTTTTGTCACAGGTATTTTCATTGCTAATCAAAATTTGCATTTTGACATTTTAATGCATCATTATTGTCAAGAGGACTTTTCATTGACCCACTGCTCCACTGCTATACTACACATGCTCTAGAGCAGGGGTGGCCAAACTACGGCCCGCTGCCCGTTTTTAAGTGGCCCGCCATGAAGTTAGCAAAAAACAACTATATATATATATATATATATATGTATATATATATATGTATATATATATATATGTGTATATATATATATATATATATATATATATATATATATATATATATATATATATATATATATATATATATATATATATATATATATAGTTGTTTTTTTGCTAAAAATGTTTTTCCGTTTTACAGTTTAAATATGGTTAAATATCGCTAAATATACTTTGGCCCGCGACTCCTTATACTTTTCTGTATGCGGCCCACAACCAAAAAAGTTTGGCCACCCCTGCTCTAGAGTCTACACAGTATTATATGATATCCTGGTGAATGCTGACAGAAGGACTGAACCAGTCATCATGGACGTGGGAAGTGGCTGCTGTGAAGCGATTGTTCAGGTGTTATAAATGTGCTATAAACCAGAGTGTATTCACATACTTATGTTGCATAATTATGATGTAGGTGATACTAGATTTAGTAGAACCTTAACCAAAGACATCGATTTAACTCAAGAGGGCCAGACAATAGCCACAACAGCCAAGGCAAACAAGCAAGCGTAACACAAACCGGTTCTATGACCACATCTTTCCACAGTGGGACAATCGATCAAAAATCCAGTTGATTAATCACTCACTTGATTCGGAAATCATCAGCAGCCAGCTTAGCATTGTCAATCTCTAACATGAGACGAGCGTTTTCCAAGGTCCTCTTCCTCACCTAGCAGACAACATCAACAGAGCATACATCATCATCAACAACATACGGTATGAATGCATGTAGGATAAATGGGTAAAAGAATCATTAACTTCGAGTTTAAAGTAGTTTTGGGGCAGGTCAAGTGTAGGTCAAAGCCTGCTACTGATGCAGCTCCTGCTAAGAGACACTGCGCATTTGGCTATGTAAACCAATGTCTTCATAACGTTGGGCTTCAAACCTGGAAGCGTCAATCTGGCTCAATACATTTCAATATAGTTGAGTGTAACTGTATGGGTTCATCCATCGTGCTCCTGTTTTTCATGTCGGGCCTATACCTCTTGCTCCACAGCGTGAGCTTGGCCCATCATGGAATCAAGGTCGTGACCCTTGGGAATGCGGTCTATCATCTGCTGCCGTATCTTCATCTCCAGGTCTGCGTTGGCGCGCTCCAGCGTACGCACCTGGGCAAAGGAATGGACAGGTAAGCCTTTAGCATCAACAACAACAACAACAATATCCGCGATGGCATGCGTCCCCTTGATACCCAGTTGTATACAGACACACTCAATCCTCTTCCTTTAACATCCGGGGGAAGTTTTCTAAAGGTGTGAGTTTAAATCAGATTGTGGCCATTTGAACCCTTGATAGGCTCAGCCTTATAAAACTAAGGCTCAGCCTTGTAAAACTATGCTTGTGCTTAGTTTTACATTTTTCATTTAAAACAAGCTAGTCAAGTCAAGTTTATTTGTATAGCCCTAATTCACAAGCATGTCCCAGAGGGCTTCACAGAAAATATGTCTAGCTAATTCTAGCTGACACAACAGTAGCAAATTACAGTAGTAATGCTAACACATTGAACAATTGATAGAGAAATAGAGAAAATATAGAAATATAAGATAATATATTTAAGCTAATTTTGGGGGGGGGAGCCTTGGTTACCAGCTAGCGATTACATTCCTTCCAGGTCCTTCAGCCTCTCCTTGAATTAAACCCTCCCCTGATATATCATTTATTAAGTCCTTCAGCTATGCTGCTAATGATATTGGTATACTTTTGCGGCATGGAGGCCCAACAGAGACGGAGCCATCGCCCAAGTGGCTGCTGACCCCCTGAGCTTAGCGGTGCACTACAGCGGAGTATCGGGTGTCATCAGAACCTTGTCCAGGTAGGTGGCCAGGCGGTTGTTGAGCCCCTGCATGGCTTCCTTCTCGTTGGCGCTGTTGCCGTGCAGTCCATTAAGCTGGAGGCTGATGGGCCCGTTCAGGTCCTGGCCGATGGAGCCGGCACGGCTCAGCGGGCCGGCGGCGGCGAACGAGACCGAGGCGCGGGAGCGCGAGCGCCCGCTGTCCCGCAGGGAGAGGCTGGAGAAGGAGGGCTGGCGGCCCATGGAGTAACTCCTCATGGACAAACTGGAAGTCATGATGGACGGCTGTGAAGGCAGAAGAAACAAGGGAGCAAGGGAAGGAAAAGAATTAGAAAGTGTCCACATTTATGATGTGTGGGTTGGTGAACTTGTGAAGAAGACAGGTTGGAGATAGGAGAGAGAGAGATACAGAGACACAGATAGCTGAAGATCTGGCCGTTAGCGTCCTTGTTTTGCTCTTTTGTGGCCTTTAAAACGAATGTATTCTGTTGTAGCATTAAGGTCAGACTGTAATGGGAATACAAGTATGCAGGGTCTAATATTCAAGAGGGCAGAAAACACCCACTGAAAATCATGAGATGAGTCTTTAAATGAGTACACCACTGGCTTAGTGGCAATTCAAACTAACCATCCGCCTTTAGGAGATAACTCGAATGGATGACGGACTTTATGCTGACAGATACTCCAGTCTGTTCAAACACGACTTCAGCTCAGCCCGGCATACAATCAAAATGTAAATGAGTGCAGCTCAGCTGGGTCAAACAAGAGCCTCTCTCTAAGGCTGAGGACGTCCTCATACAGTACATGCTATCACTATGATAATGAGCTTTCATATTCGACAGGAGACTAATAGAGCATTCATAAAAGCAGGAACTGAGGAGATGGCAAGTGGCTCTGTGACTCTATATATATATATATATATATATATATATATATATATATATATATATATATATATAAAATATATATAATAAAATATTATATATAAAGTTAACTCATATAAATTGTCAAGGACTGTGAAAACTAGCATTTCTGGATCAATCTTATATTTAAGAATACTAACCCAGATTTTCGTCCATGTGAAGTAGTGGCAATTCTGCAATCTAAATCTAAACTTAAAATTATATATTTCCCCCTTATATTCAGTTCTCATTCAAAGCACATTTTTCACTGCTGTTGTTACTTTGTAGCCCCTTATTAGTTTTCTTCCTCTGTTTATAACCTCATATAGATATTATCCTCATATAACCTGTTTATAACCTCATATAGATACTATCTACTATCGCAGGGCTTCACATTACACGGCTACTATTTCAGTTTACGTTTGGGATTCTAACTAGATTCTTAATCGCAAGACTCGCAGGTGTTTGGATAGTAAACACCCAAAACAGGGGTATCTTTGTGTACGTGTGCGTGTGTGTGTGCGTGCGTGCGTGTGTGTGTGCGCGTGTGTGTGCGCGTGTGTGTGTGTGTGTGTGTACGCTTGCATGCTTTTGTGTGTCTCAGCACGGTTTCAGTGGGAGATTAGCAGTCAAGGGAACCTCTCTGTCCCGCTGTCACTTGATCCTTGCAACACCGTTCCCACAACACTACAAAGGAGCCAGCAGGAGACAGACAGGCCTTGTTCACAGAGGAGAGATAGAGCTTGTGGGAAAATGATCGGGAGAATATTTAGATTGAATTCCAATGACACAAGGAGGGACATTGTTCAGCAGGAAATGGGTTTTAATTTCATTTTTTTTTTGTTGCAAGAGCATCACACTAGCCTATTCGCTGACAAAAAGCTGCATTGGAAAATTCAAAATTCCACATTCACATGAGCGAAAGTCAGGAGGAAAATAAGAATCCCCTATAGCTGAAATAATTGATCAAAGCTTGACGTTATTATATTTTTGGTTTAGAGTTTCATGATCTCAATTATTCTGGTAAAATAAAAGTAAAATAGGATCAGAGAAAATATTTAGATCAGCCATTCAGCAAGGTTTGCAAAACAAAAAATAAAAGAGAATGATTATTAGAAAAGCAGCTTACCTGAATATGTTTCTCTTCGGATAGAGGCAAAGTGGGATCCAGAGGAATGCAGAACGCTCTGTGCTGTTGATGCTACAGGTGTGGTTATATGCAGGTGCAGAGGAAGAGGGAGGAGCCAACTCTGAAGAGGGGCGTGTGCTTATTGCACCTGCAGGTCCCGGGGTAGGCAGGGAGGCACAGGATCTTGAACTGAAGCAGTAGAAAAGAGGAGAAGTAGTTGATTTACATTCACATTTTGTGTGCTATGATATGTTCACTTTTTATTGGCAGGTGTGTTTGTAGTTTTATACTAGAGTAGGATAAAATTAATAATTATAATCATTACAAATTATTGGTATTGGAATTATCTGGATATTCTGGAACTACACATGATATAAGTATCAGTTTTTATCATTGTTTATTTAAGCAAACAATCAGATGAATCAAAAGACATATGATAAATCCCATAAAGCAGCTTAAATTAATTGCTCTGCTAAGTTTTGTGGTGTGCAGGGCAAATAATTGGTCATCTCTCTTCCTTTCTGTGTTCCTGTGTTCTTATGTACAATGCTGTAATTTGAAGGAAACATGGGCCTTTTTTTACACAGAGATCCATCCTGCAGTATTGGCGTAAAAAAGGCCCACAATAGACCCTTTTCACAGCCGCCATTT
>NW_028151536.1:0-7500 GCF_964638095.1 Poromitra crassiceps | reverse complement strand
AAGGATGGCTGCCATTTCAGCCATTTTTACCATAGCATTTCACTGCCCAGGGCAATTTTGATGATTCTGTGCCAAACACCACTATAACTACTGAAGATTCAGAACTATACATCAGAAATCCGTTTTTATATCTCTATTTGAACACAGATCACTCAGCACTCAGTGATCTCTCATGTTAGTCCTGTAATCTATCACCACTTTGTGGCTAGGGCTGGTAAATACAAAATGCTGCAAAGTCCACATCACTGCCAGTGAGGTGCCAGTACTTCCCACAAGAGGGCAGCAACAAGCTTTACTATATGGTGCTGCTGCTATAGGCAGGAATACTGCAGGTCATTGACTTTCTGCAATAACTCACCTTGTTATCCTTACATCATTGTCTAAATTGACTTGTCTATATTTTTCAACCAGTAGTTAATCTGCCTGGCAACAAGATAATGCAGGCAAAGAGAAATCTCTACTACTATAAGTGGAAGAAGGCCTGTGGCGGCGTGGCATGGCGTAGAATTGCTCTCAACTTCCATTGTGACATCATCTGTGATGTCATAAATCAAATAGTGACATCACAGATGATGTTAAAAATGTCACCTTCTCCCATTATTCATATAGTGGTGTGTATATTATGTCATCAATGTGTATGAGTGTTGAATGTATGCCTTTTCTATACTTGTATTGTATTATGTTTCTGTTATTTGTATTAAATGTTTTTATGCTATGGACTTTTGGAAGAATAGTCCAATACGGCTAAAAGAGATCCAAACAAACAAACAAACAAACAAACAAACAATCAAGTCAAAACTCCTAGTGTGATTTTTGAAGAAGTTGTCAGAGGAGCAAGTTACCAGACAGAATGAGATGGGATTAATTGCAGCAAAGAAGTCATGCAAGCATAGTAGCCTATAGAGACACTGCATGAAATAGGCCACGCCCATCACGGGGAAAAAGCTCCGTTCATTTCCACACACCAGCGTCATTTTCCTTGAATTCAACATAGCTAAAAGCTGTTGTGTGGTGGGGCTGCGCACACAACAAATGTAAAAAATCGGCAGTTAAAGTTTTTTTATACTCCTGAGCAAAACAAGGAACTGTTTAGTTTTCAGATATATACTGATTTTGTAACGATACAAAACTGGTTGAAAATCGGCGGAGTGTTCTAGCAGTTGGAAGGGATAATTCAGTCGTCATAGTGACTTAATTATGGTAGTTAAGATGAATAGCCAAAGTTGGTGACAAAAGCCATTTAAAAATCTTTAAAAAAAATCACACATATAGAAATAGAAATGTACAGGACTTCTCTTCTTCCTGTGATTTGGCATTTTGTGTAGCTATGAAAAATGCATGCTTTCTTCACTATAAATGCGTGAGAATATATGACTTTTAATCAAATCATTCCATTATTCAGAAATAGGCTTTCCATCACACAGCTATTGAATACTTAGCCTTAGATGGTGTGGCTGCACCCCTTATTTTCTCAAATGGATAAGATGCTATCGTGGAGCACTTCATCTTTCGTATATACGATCTTTTTGTGCAACACCCGACCATGCACGCGACATAGGAGAACGCCAGGATTGGACGGGAGTTTGTGTTTTCCCCCCGTTTTGGGCGTGGCTTCTGAATGATGACGCGCTCCGCAGTGTCTCTATAGAAGCATGTCCTATACGTGCAAGCAGGAGAGACAGACCACGGACTTTGTGGAGAAACGTTTTCGTTCTGACTGCAGCAACATGCTCCAGTATGTAACGTCTTTGCTCCTTTCTCTCTGAACAGAGTGAAGCCTCTCAATAGTCACTTGGCTCCTGAAGTGATTGCTTCCTACTATAATCCTGTTTCTGGCAGGGCTGGGTCGCCCTGTCTGTCAGGCAGGCAGGCAGGCAGCATGCATGTCGGTCTGTCTGTCGGTCTGCCTGTCTGTCTGACTGTCTGTCTGACTGTCTGCCTGCCTGTCTGTCTGTCAAGCAGGCAGGCAGGCAGACAGACAGACAGACAGACCGACATGCATGCTGCCTGTCTGCCTGACAGGCAGCATGCATGTCTGTCTGTCTGTCAGGCAGGCAGGCAGGCAGCATGCATGTCTGTCTGTCTGTCTGTCTGCCTGCCTGACAGACAGACAGACAGTCAGCCAGACAGACCTCCTTCGTGTGTCCCTTCACTCTATTCACCTTATTCACCACGCCCACTTTTTCTCTCTTCCGCGTTCAACGCAAACGTATTTGTTCTTCCGGTTCAGCGCTAGTTGCCTTCTGTGGCTAATATTAGCCGCTAGTTAGTTATGTTATATGGCAGTAAAATGCCACTGAATGACCAAATTGATATAACTTTTAACCATTTCGAGTAACACTGTTTCCATACGGATCACCAGCGTTAGTTTGTTGTTTATAACGTGGCTATATTCATAATGTTTCTATCTCGGATGCGTTATTTCGAATCGCACATAGGTTGGCGTAACCTATGTGCGTTTCAGGACGCAACAGCCTCGACTCCACTAACGTCATCTTTAGAGCACAATATTCCTGGAATGCAAGTTTAACTAAACAGTTAAATGTCCTCTGCATTCTACATAAAATTAAGATATTACGGGTTGTTTTATTTTGTATGTTACATACGTATTGGCCAAGATATGTTACTTTATGGGGGAGTAATTTTGCCACTTTTGGAGGGGAGTGTGCGCGGCCATTTTGCCTGCGGGGTTTTTGGCAAGTCAAAACGGAAATACTATTACGAAATGACGTAATGCGGAAGCGTCCATGTGTGGGCAAAGAATAAGGTGAATACTCTAGCTTAGCTGAATAAATCATAGACTACTTTTGCATCTGACAGAAGTGTGCAACCTTTTTCTCTTTCCAATCTTATATCTGGCTTCCAGCACCTTCATCATATGCGGTTGATTTTCTATTCTCGTTCTCACGGTGCCGCCCCATCACAAGTTTAAATCAAAGCTAATGAATACATGCCAATTATGTTTTACAGCAACTCACTGCACCTCTCCAGTCCACTGATTGATGTCATTTTGGGCCCCAAGTCGCTGGTCGCCGGGTAGATTTCATCACACGAAACCATTCAGAGATACGAATCTGCAGGGGAGAAATTACAGAGCGATAACGTCAGCACCTGCACCCACTCTTTCTTTTCTACTGCTTTAACTATCTCTTTTTCCCCCTCCATTTGGGTACCCCTAACACACACACACACACACACACACACACACACACACACACACACACACACACACACACACACACACACACACACACACACACACACACACACTTGAGTGCAGGTTGCTTGTGTGTGTCGGAAACACGTCAGACCACTCAGTATGTGTGTGGAGATTCTTATCGCCAGGGTTGGTAATATTTAAGATACGGATCTATATATGCGTAGCTGGTGAGTGTATGAAAAGTTGAAAGGGCGAGTTGTGTGTGTGCGTGTGCGTATGTGTGTGTGTGTGTGTGTGTGTGTGTGTGGAACATGTGTGTTTTAACCCTTATTTAAGTGGGTGAGTTGACTACGAACACATTCTTATCCTCTACATGGCCCGGGGAAGTTGTGGCAGAGGGAGGGAGGGAGAGAGCAGAGGAGGAGACGAGAGCAGAGGAGAGGAGAGGAGAGAGGAGGAGAGGAGAGGAGAGGAGAGAGGAGGAGAGGAGAGGAGGAGAAGAGAGGAGAGGAGAGGAGAGGAGGAGAAGAGAGGAGAGGAGAGGAGAGGAGAGAGGAGAGGAGAGGAGAGAGGAGGGGAGGAGGGCAGAGGAGGAGAAGAGAGGAGAGGAGGAGAGGAGAGGAGAGAGGAGAGGGAGGATTGCACCCTTGGGAGCTGCCTTGGTCTACTCTGTACTGCTCGCAGCTGAGCAGCTCCACTGTAACAGCTGTGAGTTGTCTGTCTTGCTCAAGGGAACCTCGGGAGTAGCTGTTGAGGAAGTTCAGAGTTTTTCTCGTGAGCTTCGCCAACCCGGTGTGTTCCCAGTAGGGATGTAACGATAACCGGTTTTAATGATAACCGTGATAAAATTCCTTACGATAACCGCACCGTTTCAAATTTTCATTATCATTAAAACCGTGGTACCGTGATTACAGTGCTTTGAAAGATATGGTAAATACTGTCCATCATCAACCAAAGTTGGCAACAGTCTCCCAGATGCAAACGTGCAGCCTTGGAGAAATGATTTCAGTGAGTGTATCAATCCCTTTTGGGTCCAAGTTTTCAATATAAAACGTTGTAAAATGATTTCAGTGAGTCTCTCAGTAACCAGATAACCGTGATCATTTTGGTCACGATAATCGTAATGTGAAATTTTCATACTGTTACATCTCTAGTTCCCAGTCAGCATGAGGTGACCAGTCAGTAAGTCTAAGCAGGTCGTCCTCGTGCTCCTGTCAAATTCCCTCACTTTGTCCCGTCTCTCGGCGTCTGATACAGTAGGCTACTGACTGTCCTTTAGATGCATCAATGTAAAGCCATATGCTCATTATTAGACGCTCCTGACGTCCATTTTGAAATCGACACGACAGGGACAAAAAACATCGTCCAGAAAGGGCGTTGTGATCGGGGTGGATGGTCTCTACATTTCAACCGTAAGTCACAAATTTTAACGTTTTTCTTAATTAACCCTAACCCTAACCCAAACCATACACTCCAATGTTATTCTTCAACAAAGGAAATATCCTCATGTTTGTATTCTCCTCGTGGTGGGATTCCATCAGGTGTCTTGCAAAAGCCTGGGCTGAGACCCAAAGATCGAACAGGGAGAGTGAAATGTTACTCAGTAAGAAGTCACCCCAAACCCACAAAGCTCTTAATGTGAAGGATGCTGTGTATCAGTATCTGTCCACCTGTAGCTATTTGTAATCTTTCTGGTTAAAATTGGTTGATTAGTCTATCGGATAGACTAGATAGACTCTATCCAATAGAGAGCCAAAGTGAAACGTCACTTCCTGCTTTCTCCCTGTGCCAGCGCTGCGAAAAATATGAATGGCGGTGGACGGAGAATAAGGTTACTTTTTTGATCCCGTTTGAATTGTGCCACGGGGTGCCAACGCTAATTTTGTCAATTTAAAACATAACTTTGCATGTCAAGAAAGTCACAGTTTGTCGCCAAACTGTTGCACTAGAAGTTATAAATCAGAAAGACTACATACACTGTCGCCTAAGTGATGTCACTTTCTCTACCGGCAAAGCTGAAGACCGGCGACATGCCACGAGCTTCCACGAGCTATGTAGTTTTTATACGAAACTAACTCCTACGTTTCAGTTTGATGACAAACTGTGACTTTCTTGACATGCAAAGTTATGTTTTAAATGGACAAAGCATTGGCACCCCGTCGCACAATTCAAACGGGATCAAAAAAGTAACCTTATTCTCTGTCCACCGCCATTCATATTTTTAAAGCAGGAAGTGACGTTTCACTTTGGCTCTCTAATAAGGTTTGGGACAAAAGAAAAAGTCATTTTGAAAACGTCCAGAACGGAAGTGATTGTTGTTGAGAATGTAAAAAGTGCTGATGTTGATGTTGAGGCTGTAAAGCAGGAAACACAACATAGTAATCCTACATGTCATGTGATCCAGTGCTAACGTGATCATTGGATGTTTGTTTTGAATCATGTTGCTCAGCTTTCCTTCATTTGGTCCCATTAACCGCTGGCAGGCCTCCTCTTTTTCCCCTTGTTGTTGAAAGAAGCCCTTTCATATTCATATTCCATCTTCCTCTTCACTCTGTGTGTGTGTGTGTGTGTGTGTGTGTGTGTGTGTGTGTGTGTGTGTGTGTGTGTGTGTGTGTGTGTGTGTGTGTGTGTGTGCGTACGTGTGTGTGTGTGTGTGTGTGTGTGTGTGTGTGTGCGTGCGTGTGTGCGTGTGCGTACGTGTGTGTGTGTGTGTGTGTGTGTGTGTGTGTTCATGTGTGGCCTCAGGGATAATTCCATAGTATGTACTGTATGCTCTTTCCGTAATATGGCCAAAAAGCACCCAAATTAAAGTGAGACAGGAATACTGTAGGCTAGTCGCCATGTCGAGCGTTTAAATACTTTAAATACTGCGCTGAGATCATGTCTGTACGTGTGTATGAAGAGCAGGGGAAATGCGTAGGATTTTACCACTCATTAATGAGAAGCTATTATATTATATTCTAAATGAGATCATTCTGATTTGCAAAGACTAACGATACACACCTGGGCTGGTGATGAGATTGAACCATGTTGTATAATGCATTTTCTAAGGCAGATGCTATTAGCACCCAGGTGTCGTAACCAACGATGCTATTTGCACCTGTGGTGGATAGCCAATATGGATATTTACACCTGGGGGGTTTTACAATGCGTGCAATTGGTCTGTGTTTCCTGGGCCGATGAAAATAGAAACTCTCCATCAACTTTAATTATCATCAGTAATTAATAAGTTATAGGTCCGAGTCCGGCCCCAGACCGGTCTCCCATTTGGTGACCTCTGGGCTAGATGTAGGCTACTTGCTGGGCGGCTAGCATTAGCCAAACTAGCTGTGCATAGCTAACCATAGAAGTCAGCACATTGGACCATTTTAGTTTGAATTATACAAACAGCCAAAGAACATAACGTTCCTGGAAAGGGTATATTTTGTTTATAATGTCACCTAATAACCTAACGTTAGCTTTTATATTTGTATCCCGCCGTCAGCCATTGAACTTGGGGCATGCACGCTGTCGCTGGCTGCCTGATCTGTATAGGTAGGACCCCAGAATCAGATAGCTGTCTCTTTATTGGCCTGCTTGTATTAATAGGGTGTAAATAGCCGAATAGCTGCCGTGTGGCTATTCTCACCCGGGTGTAAATAGACACTGTATTATTTTAAATGTAAACACCTTTCATCCCATTAAAACTCTGCCTCCCATCTTTGTGATTATATCCACTGTGCAATCAAATCAAGAGATAGCACCCAAAAATAATCCCTAAAAACGGAAACCTCTGTCAAGATGAAGACGAAACATACATCTAAAACCCGGCATGTCGTTATCAGGGGTGGTAATTAGTTAATTAGGTATAAAGTGCAACTGCAAATTAGTATTTGAAATAAGAACATCTTATACTTAGTAAAAAAAAAAGGGTATGCATTGCTTCTTGAATGTAACATATCAGCAATTGCCGAGGCGATATAGACATGATTAAAATAGACATTCCTCACATCGTTAACTTAAAGGGCACATCCCACTGCATATTCCTGTGTCAATTTAGGCGACAGGGAAAGAAGAACAGAGTATTATTTTTGAGCTCTATAGTACATGATAAACGTCAGCACTTCTTGCTTGAAGTAAAGTTGTTGATCAATATGCTCACTTGCTCAGCGGGTGCGATGAATATGCAGGAGGCGTCCGCCGCCTCGCCTCGCCTCGCCGCCGCGGCCCGGTAATTGCCGGTCGTCAGGGCTGGCAGGCGCACGCTTTAATTTGCATCTCGGTGGATCCTGCAATCAGCGTTCTATTCATTAGCGCGCCCGTCGCTTCGTCTTGCTGCTGCCGGCCACTCAAGAGCTGCC
>NW_028151537.1:0-52500 GCF_964638095.1 Poromitra crassiceps | reverse complement strand
TGAGACATATCTAGATATATCAAGACATTATTCAAAGACTTTGGGGGGTCATTTTAAATAGAGCTGCAACGATTAATCGATTAGTCGATCGTCGGAAAATCAATCGACAACTATTTTGATAATGATTCATCGTTTTTAGTAATACAAAAAACTCAGAATTCTCTGATTCCAGCTTCTTAAATGTAAATATTTTCTAGTTTCTTTACTCCTCTATGACAGTAAAGGAATATATTTGTGTTGTGGACAAAATAAGACATTGAAGATGTCATCTTGGGCTTTATGGAAACTGATCCCTCTTTTTCACCATTTATATAACCAAACAACTAATTGATTAATCGAGAAAATAATCAACAGATTAATCGATAATGAAAATAATCGTTAGTCACAGCCCTAATTTTAAAAGCTCTAAATCAGTTTCTGTAGCTCAGTAATCTCCCACTTGATATGAGGGTAAACACTGACTTTATTTAGAGATGTGTGCTGTTATGGAAAATGAGCCACTTCTACTGGAATAAGATCTATCCCTGCATCATCCTCTCTCTCTCTCTCTCTCTCTCTCTCTCTCTCTCTCCTCTCTCTCTCTCTCTCTCTCTCTCTCTCTCTCTCTCTCTCTCTCTCTCTCTCTCTCCTCTTTGCTCTGAATACACCAGAGTGAACATGAAAGAAATATGATCAGTCAACTACAAGTGACTAGAAAGAATATCGACACATATGGAGTCCAACATTGTATTATCTGTCTTGATTTGTATAACTTTTTATTCTGTATTCTCTGATTTTCTTTTGTGCTATTGAATTTTAGTATTGCTTGTAATTTTTACGTCATTCACTATTGCTTGCATTTGACTATGGTTTGTCATGTAACATGTAATGTGTTTGGACCCCAGGAAGACTAGCGGTCGTCTTGTCAGCAGCTAATGGGGAAACTTTTAAATAAACAATCAGTTATTAGCATTAGACTGTTGTGATGTCATTATTCTGTCTTAAGGCGTTTGCCCACCAAGTCTGTATTTTTCGTTCAAAATCATGCTTTCTCTCTCTCTGTGTCTCTGTCTCTCCCTCTCTCTCTGCCCCCCTACTCTGAAGTTGTCAGCTCTCCCTGCCCTGTTGGCATCATCATGCTCTCTCTCTCTCTCTCTCTTTCTGTCTCTCTCTCTGTCTCTCCCCCTCCCTCCCTCTCTCTCTCTCTCTCTCTCTCTCTTTCTGTCTCTGTCTCTCCCCCTCCCTCTCTCTGCACCACTCTGAAGTTGAACACAGCAGATTCAAGACAATACACATTAAATAAATATTATCAGTAGGCTACACAAGTCATGTTTCTTATGATGTTCAGGAATGGAGATAACAAAACAATTCTTATCTGAACAGCAAAGATGATATGAAGAAACACTGACTCATCTCTTGTCCTACTGTCCACTTCTATCATCTGAGTGGCAGCAGACTCATTTTCTCTCTGCTCTCAGCTTCCTTCAATCCGTCCCTGGTGCTGTGATTCATTAAAGAAGCAGATAGGAAATGTAATGGATCAGAACATCATGTCCCGTCATAGAAGGGATTCATTTCATGTGTTCTGGCCCATGTCAGTTCATTTAGCTTTATTTACCATAAGAAATAAGTCAGGAATAATCAACTCCTAGGTGTGACTTAAGTGATTTTAATGCACAATGTGGAGGCAAAGAACCAAAGTGCACTTGGGAAACCGACTAATACTTGGAACAATCGTTACCATACACTGCAAGAAAGGACGGGTTAGAACACAAACTAGCATGCAGGAGAAGCAAGTTCAAACTCACGATGCCTAAATACAAGAGAGGTTAAGATGGCACAGCAAACTTTATCATGCACTATAGAAACTAGGGATGGCACGATACCACTTTTTCCATATCCAATCCGATACCGATACCACAACCTTGAGTATCTGCCGATACCGATATCAATCCGATCCGATCTTTTTCCCTCGCTTATACAAGCTGATAATAATAAATTTACCAATGCACTTTGCTTAACCCAGCCATCTAAACAGCATGTTCAATCTGTGGACCAATATTTATTCCCTAAATGAAAGGCCCAGAACATATACTCAGTAATGCACTAATGCTGCTTCTTTTTAAGCCTTCTCGCTCTCCCTCTCTCTCTCTCTGTCTCACACACACACACACACACACACACACACACACAGTCAGTCCCTGGTCTCCCTTACTTGCGTGGAACACGGTGGAGGGGAATTTACGCATCAAGGTGTTTGTAAACAGGGACACACGTGCTAATCTAGTTTTATTTGGCATTTTGAAGGAACATGCGACTTTTGGGATGAATTATAATGAAGGACTAACACATCGGCACTCGCAGGAGGAGAGGACTTTATGATCGCTGCTGAGGCAACTTATTGGTGTGAGTGTTCATTAGGATTTACTTTGCCGAGCGTTCATCTGCCAGAAAGTGCGTAGATGTGACTTCACCTCTTGATGGGAATGGTAACATATTGATGGTGATATTGTGGTGTGTTGTGTGTTGTGTTTTTGTTTCTCACCTTAGCTTGTTGGAGTGGATCTCTCTCCTCTCCCTATTGCTGTCTGGTTGTTTGTTTGATTCAGCGAATCAAACAAACAACCCGTTTAGGCTATTTAAGCGTTGGAAACAACCCGTTTCCAACACCTAAATAGCCTACTCCATCATATTAAAGTGCACTCGGTCATGCTGCTGCTGTGCTGCTCGCGTTGACGCGTTCGTATCTCTCTTCCCCGTGACGGACGGCATTTTACATGATAGTTTAGGCTAATGGATCGGATCGGATTCTACCTCTTTTCCCCCTCAGATATCCGATCCAGTGATTTTGGCCGGATCGGCTCCGATACTGAGTATCGGATCGGACCATCCCTAATAGAAACCCAGGTATAGGCCTCCACCCAGTGACCAACCACCTGCGGAACTAGCCACCTGACGTACTGTAACTGGCAATAAGGAATCTTTAAAATGCTAGAGCCCTCTAGAAACAATCAATCTGTTTACAAAATGAAATCAACAAAATAACAAAATCAACAAAATGAAAGACAAAAAGGACAAGAAACTATAGGACAAAAACAGCAGTGGCAACAGAGCTCCTCCTATGAAATGCAGCAGAGCTAGGCCATGAGGAAGGCCACCCAAACGTCAGGCTCCCTCATTCCTTGGAGCCTACGAGCTACAGAGACCGACCGAACCAGGTGGTGCTGTACAAGCGCACGGAGAAGAACTTCCAATACAGCAGTACTAGGCCAAACTGGACCCTGCAGAAAGCCACCGGGAAACCCCCGTCGTCATGCTCCTCGTTGCTGGAGCCTACGAGCTACCAACCAAATAGTGCTGTACCGTGGTATGAAGGAGCTAATGCTCCCTCCAGCTAGCTCTGCTCCTTATTCTGGCATGACTCTGTCTCAACCGTCACAGCGGTGTCGGGAAAGAGCGAGTACAAGCCTAACTAACAGCCATGCACGGCTCCCTTTTAAAGAGGCTGTCAACTAGCAAGAGGGGGAGGTGCCTCACCTGTTCTGGATGGGAGATGATGAGGGGGGCGTGGCAGCACTAACAGGGGACAGCTCAACCCACCACACATCCCGTCAGCTTCTCATCCAATGAAAACGTTGTTTGCTGTTCCAGGAAATAGGATGAACCTTGGATACGGGGGCCGGTATGGTGCAGGGAAGCTAGTCCACTCATTAGAGGTGAGAGGCTCTGCCAGAACCCGAGTCCGGCCCGACCGGGTCCATGTGCCGGGTCTGAATATCCCTTCTATACCTCGGGCCCCGGCCGGGCTCGTGGTCAGATATTGATATAATTGGGGTCATATTTGGTGTGATAAGATCAGAATGTTATAACATTGTAACCTTCAAACCTTTATGTATTCATAAGACTGAACAGACATCAGGGTTATAGTTGAGATAAGCAGCCAACTTACGAAGACAATTTCAGGTTGGGGTTGGGCTCGTGCCCATACTTGCAGTCAATGGGACGGGACGGGCCCAGAGACAGAACGGGCTCGGGTCGAGTCGGCTTGTTTTTTTGGGGGCCTGATCTAAGATCTACCGCTCAGCTCATAGAAGCTGAGGTAGTGAGTTGAATAACGTTACGGTGCTAGAAGAGGAGAAAATCCAACTGGGAGACTGTCTGCAAAGAGTAAAGAAAGATCAGGTATGTATGCCATGACTCTACACACACATGCACACACACACACACACACACTCCCGCACACACACACATACACACACACACTCCCGCACACACACACACACACATACACACCACACACACGTGATGACAACAAAACAGAGATGCTCACAAGTTATTTTTTGCAAGTCCAAGTCAAGTCTCAAGTCTTTTGGTCACAAGTCTAAGTCAAGTCTCAAGTCTTTTGGTCACAAGTCTAAGTCAAGTCTCAAGTCTCTTAGGGATGAGTGTTCTATCATCTGCTGGATGCCATCTGGTCTGCTTAGAACACTGTGGGCACAGCTGTGAAGCGGAAAGCGCGCGGCAGAGCTGGCTGAGGACAGACGGGTCAGAACACGTGCGCGGGGTGCAGGGCCCAGGCCCGTGATGAGGAATGAGGACGATGAGCAGTGGCTGGCAAAGTGTATAGAGAGGCAAAGTGACTCACTTCTCTGGTACAGCGCTGAAGCAGGAAGTGACGTTCACTTTGGCTCTCTATAGGTAGGTGACCTGTTTTTTCTTCATCCTCAACAGGATGACGTCTACCCGATCAATATGCTCATCTCATTGGTTATGAGCTAAGGGACATAACTGATCCTAGATCAATATGCTCATCTCATTGGTTATGAGCTAAGGGACATAACTGATCCTAGATCAATCTGCTCATCTCATTGGTTATGAGCTAAGGGACATAACTGATCCTCGATCAATCTGCTCATCTCATTGGTTATGAGCTAAGGGACATAACTGATCCTAGATCAATATGCTCATCTCATTGGTTATGAGCTAAGGGACATAACTGATCCTAGATCAATATGCTCATCTCATTGGTTATGAGCTAAGGGACATAACTGATCCTAGATCAATTTGCTCATCTCATTGGTTATGAGCTAAGGGACATAACTGATCCTAGATCGCTACTCCTACTCTGAGATGCTTGATAAATATGGACCATAATGTGGTGATGTGTCAGCAGGTTAAGTGCTTCCCATAGACAACCAGTGTAGAGCAATAAATATGTCATCAAACAAACCGAATGATATCCATCATATCAAAGATATAAAAGCCTGATTTGATATCAGATTTTTAATCATAGTCAATATATCAGTGTTGAGTCAGTCATGATGTCATTTGACATGCTAATTTGGCTAACTAAAGGCATCTTACCACCTCTGTGGTGTGTCCCCTCCTCCCTCCTCCCTCCTCCCTCCTCCCTCCTCCCTCCTCCCTCCTCCCTCCTCCTCCCTCCTCCCTCCTCCAGAGGAGCCGGCAGACTGGGAGAAGGAGCTGCAGCAGGAGCTCCAGGAGTACGAGGTAGTGAGCGAGGCCACAGACAGAGACGAGCAGTGGGACCAAGAGATCGAGAAGATGCTCCAGGCTGACAGCAGCTAGGTTGGAATGTTGAAAGGTTTTGGGTCGTGGCTGGGCTTGGAGAACCCAGTGTACCCAAAGAAGCGTGATGACACGGACAACTTAGCCGAGGAGCGAGAAGAGAAGGTGGTCCAGGCACAGAACGAGGTAAACAAACAGCAAGCAGCCCAGGAAGATGAGCCAGCAGCCCGCCAGGAGAACTCCGAGCAGCCGGGGAGAGGACTGGGCGGTAAGACTACCCTACGTGCTTCTTAATCATCTCTCTTTTAGATGTGGAACTCGTCATCAGTTAGTCAGCCTTGCTGTCCTCCATAAAAATGCCAGGTGTAACCTTATATGCATGAAGATAATGTAATTTGGTGGAAGCAAATATGGTATAAGTGCATTACAGTATGTTGTGACTCTTGTGAGTATGGGTGGCCCCAGTGGGAATCAAACCAACAACCATGACAGTGTTAGTAGTGCTACTGAGCTACATTACACAACCATAGGTCCATTTAAATAAACTGCATTCTGTTCTGCGTGCTCCTCCTGTGTCGCTGTAGCAATGTTTTGATGACAGGTCTGCTACACACAAGAAACCTTTTCATCAAAGTACTGCACAAGTCAGAGTCGAGTAGCAAGTCACCAGAACAAAAAGTCAAGTCTCAAGTTTTCTCTTCATGCATCAAGTCAAGTCTCATGAAGCCCTAATCCCGTCCTCTCTCTCCTCTCTTTGAAGACTACATCTTCAGTTTTGCCTCCAATGCCACCAAGAAGATATCAGAGTCTGTGGCAGGGACCGCTCAGACCATCAAGAAGAGCGTGGAGGAGGGAAACATCGACGGCATCATAGACAAGGCACGCTGCTCTCTGCTTCTTGCACGGCGACATCATCAACAATTTGTATTGTCCTCATATTCACATAATATTCTTCATGAGGCAAATGGGACACGCTGATGGTGTACCTTGATAAATGTAGTCTATTGTAGTGGTTTCCAAAGTCTGAGACTGTGGGCCTCCCCTCAGAGAAAGCCACCCCCCCTACAGACACTCGATAATTAATTGAGCCAAGATAGCCTGATATTGCTGTAGCCTGTTTGACATACTTCAGACGACACCAATACATAAAAATGCCTGTCATAAGGTCTGCCTGAAGGAATTATTTGTTTCTGACTCTGGGAAAGTGGGGAAAACTGTAAAATTCCCAAAACTACTGATCTTAACTATTTCTTTAACCAAATCACACAAATTTAGACTATTCTAGGTTTAGGTTTAGGTTCTATGTGATCTCCTTTTGAGATATTTTCTTCGCTGCCATTCACTAAGCCTCCCCTGAAACTGTCTGGAGACTCCCTGGGGAGGCCCGCCTCCCACTTTGAAAACCTCTGGTCTATTTATTGATTCAATTTTTACCTCATTGATACAATATAGGTCCCTTCCTTCTTTGAGTATGTGTCTGTCTGTGTGCTGACCTGTGCGTTTGTCTGCTTCCAGACTTTCCTCAGAGACTTCCAAAAGGAACAGCAGAAGTTTGTCCAGGAAAATAAGGCCAAGAGATCAGGTGGGATGCACAGCAATTCGCCTATTTCACATCCCACCCAATTCACCCATTTTGTGCCTAAAAGGCAGGAAGTAAAACAGGTGCAAGCAAGACATTGATTAAGGTTTCCAACTTCCAATCCGTTTAGGTGTTCCAGTGCCGTGGGTCTAATTAGTGTCTAAAATACTCAACAATCTATTAAAGCTATTTAGGCTGTAAAAAATGCTACATTTTCTGTATAGGGGAGACTCGTGGGTACCCATTAAACCCATGTTCATATCTTGAGGTGAGAGGTCAAGGGACCCCTTTGAAAAAAAATCCTCTGCCAAAATTTAGCCTTCATTTTGAGCGTTTTATTTTATTTTATTTTTTCACCTTTACATATCATCAGTGACATCGACATTGACGATGTCACTGATAATATTACCGATGTTGTACCGAAATTTGAATGTCTGGGGCCCCCGGATTTTTGTGACATCAAAGTGAGGTCACAAGCCAAAAAAGGTTGGGAACCCCCTGCCCTAATGTGTGATGAGTGAAGCTGCCTGTGCTGGCGTTTGTGCCCAGATGCAGCGGTGCCACCCTGGGTCGGCTACAACGAGGAAGAGACCATCCAGCAGCAGATCCTGGCTCTGTCTGCCGTGAGTCACGTACAGATCCTACACGATGTCAGCATGTGTTCTCTCATGTCACTTATAACACGGCTTTGTTGAAAGCTCATCTCTGATTGGCCGATAATCGCTCTCTGTGGTCTGTTTCACACCTGATCCTATCAGTCTGCAGTTAAAAAACATCTGGTCCATGAAGCGCCACCTTGTGTCTAAAACACATTAGTCTTAAGCTGCCGCACACGGTCCTGCTGGAGCTTTTATAGGCAGAATCTTGTCAATCACATTAGATTATAATCAGATCATTTAAAGTCAACATTTTATTTCAAATGATTCATGTCCGATATTTTCCAACTCTCTTGACTGATGCCGATACCGATATTATTATTATTAATATTTATATATATATATTTATATTTATTGATTGATTGATTGATTGATTGATTGATTGATTGATTTATATTCCTGATATATGGTGCATCCTTAGTAAAAAGCAAGGCGCTGGTGATGTGTCTTCCTGTAGGACAAGAGGAACTTCCTGCGCGACCCCCCGGCCGGCGTGCACTTCTGCTTCGTCATGGAGGAGATGTACCCTCTGGCCACCGTCATGCTACAAGAAGACCAGCTGCTCAACCGCATGCGCTTCGACCTGGTCCCCAAACAGTCAGTAGGCCGTGTGTGTGTGTGTGTGTGTGTGTGTGTGTGTGTGTGTGTGTGTACGTGTGTGTGTGTGTGTGTGTGTGTGTGTGTGTGTGTGTACGTGTGTGTGTGTGTGTGTGTGTGTGTGTGTGTGTGTGTGTGTGTGTGTGTGTGTGTGTGTATGTGTGTGTGTGTATGTGTGCGCGTGTGTGGTCTAATTAATGTCGCAGAGTTCCCACAGTCATGCAATACCTGGAAAACTGGAAAAGTCATGGAATTTCAATATTTTGTTTTCCAGGCCTGGAAAAGTCATGATATTTGTAAAATCATTGAACGTTTTGGAAAAGTCATTGATTTTGTTGTGTGTAATGAAATTAATTGTTATGGGTAATCTTTTTTTTTTATAAACATTTGAATGGAAAATTCATGATTTCTTTTCCAATAGCTCCCATGCAATGTGACCGACTGCCTCTAAATCAATACCAGATTATTACTAGACTGGACAAATAAGACACACCTCATTATATTTGATTTGAGTGATTCTCAATCATGAATTTTTATGGAAAATTCATGATTTCTTTCAATAGCTTCCATGTAATATGATGCCATGACTAAAGCACTAAAATTCCAAGTGCAAGTATGTTCCGCATATTTTAAGTCTGTTAAGCATATTTTAGACCATGGGAAAAAATACTAAAACTTAAAGTATAATAATAGCATTCATATTACAATAATCAAGAATGATAATACAAACAACAGTAATAATACAACATTTATGCATATTAGTCCAGAACTTTATCAAAATACCTCACTCAGTTTAGGACGTAAGTACCCTAAAGCTTTATTTTTACAGTATGGCACCTTTCAAAACCCCATAGATGTAATGTAGTATTGATCAATTCTACAATTAATATGTGATCAATAAAAATCATTATAACCATGGTATCAGATGTGGACGACAGTGATTGGACGAGATCTGACTCTTATTTAGAGCTCAGTTATTTTGGTTTCTATAGGCTCTTTCACACACAGATCGTGCAAAAATTGCCGTTTAGGAGTCCCGCAAAGCCCGCACCCTCGCCACAGAAATGATGTCTTAGACTGTTTTCAATAATGAAGACTACTTCACTAGTCAATGATTGTTTATCCATCCCATTCACTAATCCATGGTTCCTTTCCATTCATCTCTCTCTCCCCTGCAGCAACGCCCTCAGGTTACATCAGCCATTCATAAATATGCACGCCCTCTTTATCCCTGTCCAATCAATGTCTCCCACGCTTTCCCTCTCTTCGGCTGTTGCCAATCACCTAAATGAAGTTCTATTTAAGACTCTTGCAAGTTGTAACTCACCCTGTTTGTTCACCCATATAGCTGCTGTTCCTGCGTTGCTGCTGCTTCGCTGTCCCTCATGTTTTGCTCGTTTTGCTCGTCGTCAATCTTTTCCTTGCTAAGGAATATCTCTCCATTCATGGAGTAAATCGGCTCAAGCAAAGCGGCCATTTCCCTCCAGCCAGGAGTCCGTCTCAAGTCAACAACAGACTTCAGACTGTCAATCAGTGACCAAACATTTTTGTTCAGCAAGCAGCAATGCATGGAGGCTCACTATTCTTCATCGGACGGGTGTTCAGGCGTCCAAGCATGGCTTCCGCACCATGATCATCGCGTCCCCAGGCTTCTCCAGGCAAGCAGGCAGCACCAGGCCGTCCCATTCCACTTCGCCTGTGGTCAATTGTACTACAGGCGCGGATCCTGCTATCACCGGGCAGTTAAGTCTTTACTTAAACCGTAAATAAACGGGAGTTTGTGCGAGTTGAAAGATGTCATGTCGCTGCCTGATGACGATGACGTCATTGTAATGTTGCAATGTAGAAAGAATCAGAATCCAGTAGTATGCTAAGGATTTTAATAAGAGCTGCCTCGCGCTCCGCAACATGGCTGAACATCCAGTCGTAACGTACTCACTTCTTCTACTCTCCTTTCCAAGTCTTTCTTAAGGGCCTTGGCCCACAGCACCGCCTTGTGGCGTAATGTAATACAACACTACTGAACACAACATCCCCCCATTACTTAAGAATTATTCTTACTTTAGTGGCACTCTATTAAATAACAAAAATCAAATGTATTATGCACCAACTAAATCTATTGTCTGTAACATTCTTTCTTTACGGTCTCAGCACTTGAGGCAATAACAATATAAGATTTAACCAAAACAAATGTGTTATGTTTCCCAATAACTGTACAACCTTGTCACAATAGACTGTATACTATTTTCAACTTAAATCAATTCTGAGTGTTCAATTCACAAAAGATCACAGTAGAACATCTGTTACATGCTTACATAGAATCACTCATTCACTTTACGATTGTTATTTTTTCTTTTCTTTTTCTTTTTTTTTTTTTTCAACAAGGAAATCACAGTCCAAACAGACATCTTGTGTCACTGTCCCTGATCCTTTAAGTCTCATAGTCCTTGAGCCAATCTGGTGGCTTGTGTGCTCTGGTAGGACGGTTTTCAGGCTCCACTGGTCTCCTAGCACCATTCCTTGGCTGAACTGGAGAGTTGGAAAATCCACTGGGTACTGAGGCCAAGTGGGAAGCATGCCATGTTTTCCCGTCATCCAGAATGTAGGTGCTAGGACCCACTTGCTTTCTGATCTTGATGGGTGCAGAGAATTTCTGATGTCCCTTTAACACATGCACTGGTTTCCGCACGCGCACTCTGTCCCCCTCTCTGAAGGAAGGAGTGCGAGCGCCCCGCCGTGCATCACAGTACTCTTTCATGCGAGATTGACGAAGAGTCACCCTGCCACGCACCTCATCATCATGTGCCCTCCCAGTAGGAGGAGAGAGAACATTGAGCTTTGTTCTCATCTTGCGGCCGTGCAGCAGTTCGAATGGCGATGCACCAGTCATGGCGTGCGGTGTAGCACGATATGCCTGAAGAAAATCAGACGTTGCAGCTTTCCATGGCTTGTTTTGGAGGATGGCAGCCTGGATGCAGCCTTTGAAGACTCTGTTGAACCTTTCTATTGCTCCGTTGGCAGATGGGTGGTACACAGAGGAGTGGATAAGAGCGATCCCTCTGTCCTTGAGGAATGAGGAGAATGTAGCAGCAGTAAATTGTGGTCCATTGTCAGTGACCAGGGACTCTGGGTTACCATAGCGGGCGAAAACAGTGCTGAGAATTCCAAGCACTGTTTCTGTAGTGACAGATGATGCAAAAGCTACTTCGGGCCACTTTGAGTAGTAATCAGTGAGAGTGATAGCATACTTGCAGTCCCAGGTCGCAGATTCAAATGGTCCGACAATGTCCAGGCCCAGCTTAATCCAGGGGGCCTCAGGCAGAGGTACAGGTTGCAGTGGTGCCTCAAAGACCTTTGCTGACTTGTCTGAGCTTTGACACAGTGAGCATGTGGATATTTCAGAGCGTACGAGTGCATCCATGGCAGGGAACCAATACAGCTCACGCAAGCGCTGTTTTGTTCGCACCACGCCCTGATGACCTTCGTGCGCTAGTGCAATGAGGGTGCAGCGCAGAGAGACAGGCACAACCAAGCGTGATCCCCGAAAGACCAAGTCATCCTGTACACTCAGTTCATGTCTTATTTTGAAGTAAGGCTGCAGCACTGGCTTCACAGCCTTTATAGAAGGCGGCCATTTTTTTTGTATTTGCTCACGCAGAGAAGCAAGCTCAGGGCAGGAGGAGGAAGCATCTTCAAACTCACCGGCAGTCACTGAGACAGGGGCCGTTGACAGCAAAGCCACTAGCTCAGGTTCTGTGTCCTCGGTGAGAGGGGAAGCAGCAGGTAGCGGTAAGCGTGAGAGACAGTCGGCTGTGTGATTCTGTGATCCAGCACGGTACACGACATCATAAGTGAAACAGAGGAGGCGTACAGACCAGCGTGCAATGCGCATTCCTGCACGATCCATTCCTTTTGTAGAGAGGAGTGTTGTAAGGGCCTGATGATCGGTACGCAGTGTAAACCTCCGGCCCCACAAGTATGTCCTCCATTTCTCCACTGCCCAGACACACGCAAGAGCCTCTTTTTCAACTGTTGAATATTTTCTCTCGGTTTGCGTCAGTGACCGAGATGCAAACGCCACTACGCGTTCTGTGTGATCTGGATGCAGCTGAGTGAAGACAGCACCCAGACCGTAATCAGATGCGTCTGTCGAGATGATGGTTGGAAAGTCCTTGTTATATAAGGCGAGTGCAGGGCTGTCCAGCAGCAGCTGTTTCACAGTAAGGAAGCACTGCTGAGCCTCATCAGTCCATTCAAATCCTTCTTCACGAAGTTCTTCTTCACGCAGGCAGGCACGGAGAGGCTCTACTACTGTAGCACAGTCAGGTATGAATTTTGCGTACCAAGATATCATACCTAAGAAGGAGCGGAGAGTAGCAGCATCTGTGGGAGCAGGGGCCTCTGTAATGGCCTGTAAGTGCTCTGTATCAGGCTTGATGATTGTATTTTTTTTTTTTTTTTTTTTTTTTTAGTATGCTAAGGATTTTAATAAGAGCTGCCTCGCGCTCCGCAACATGGCTGAACATCCAGTCGTAACGTACTCACTTCTTCTACTCTCCTTTCCAAGTCTTTCTTAAGGGCCTTGGCCCACAGCACCGCCTTGTGGCGTAATGTAATACAACACTACTGAACACAACAGTCATCACCGCACATTGTACATTTAATTCACAATTGACTTCATGTTGTTGAGATCATGTGATATGCGGTAAAAAATCATGCAATGGGTTATTCAAAACACCCTTGGCTCATGGAGCATGTCTGAGCATCATTTTAGAAAGAGTGTTTACTGTATAAACCTTCAGACCTAAGTCAGACAAGTAGCCCAGTGTCAAGCTACCCAGTCTTAACACACCACTTCCTGTTCTTAACGAATTTCAAAGTAAAATGCCTTTGGCGTTTGTTTTAACCATAAATAATACCAAAGCTAAAATAATTAATAGTGTCATGCTAGTCATGTAACAAGAGGCTGCCAATCCCATCGTTATATGTTGGCCAACATATATCACTGCGAGTTGCAACTAGCAGTCTATGGTGCATTTGCAAGGCGGTGAAACCATTGTATTTCTTTTATTTGTTTATTAACCAGTTTCTTTATATCTCATGCATTAAGCATTACATTTCAGCTCTATAGGGTTGCCGCCAGAATGAACCGTTTGCCCCATGGATCTTTCGGTGTGTCCAGAGTGCCCGAGATGCTATGGCACTTAAGCATCAGTGCTTCTCCAGGCCGGGTCGCGTCAATCACCGTGAATCTGCCCAGACTTCCCCATGGTCTGGCCTCAGCTGCACCAGCAGGGCTATGAGCAGTCCGTAGTAGCAAACGGGCGTTTGTTGGGGGAAAAAGATGGTCGTTACCTGATGACATCATCACCGGCCATCACCGTATCTTTTTCATTCAAATAGCTACTAATAAGGCTTGCATTCCCATGAATTATCGGCTTGTTATTTTTGAAATAATTGTCCCTGAAAGGGCTGAAAGTGTTGAAGCTATTATCAATTCTGTCTGCCTCTCCAGCTAGCTATCCTGTCCTGTCCATGTGTCATTGTTTATTTTCAGCTCATCAATCTCATCATGTGATGACTGCTGACCCATACAGCATTGCTGGCTAAGCCCAAAATCATCATTGTTCTCATCACCAGTCATGGTTTGGCTAAGCTGGAAATCTTAAAAAAGCTTCTGATTTAAGCTGTATTCAGTCAGTTTGTCGATGTTGACTATGCCAAAATCAAGTCATTGTGTTGTCTAACTGAAAATCAAGTGACCAATCAGCTGAATTCAAAGTCGTTGTTGATTATCCACTGCCATTCCTTTAAACCATTGCTGGCTATGCTCATGCAGGTCATTTGACCTTTTATCCACTGCCGTTCAAAGCCCTGCTAATGCAGGTCGTTGCTGATCTGGGTCAACTCAGTACTGACCTTAAATACAGGTCTTTGCTGACCTTCTATCTATTGCTGTCCAAAGCCCCAACAGCCCCAAAAAAAAAAAAAAAAAAAATGGACCGGAGGTCGAACCCTGGACCTTTTGTCGTGAGGCGGCACGGCTCACCACTTATCCACTGTGCTGTCCGTGTTGTGCATTTGATTTCTGCCTACTTGTTCAGGTATATTTTCCTTGCTTTATGAAGGTTCATTGCACTGGGTAATCTTGGCTGTCTCTCCTGCTAGTGATCCAGTCAAGGCATCAGATCATTGTTTCAGCTCATCAACTCATCATCTGATCAATGCGGTCACTCCAGTCCGGACCATACAGCATTGCTGGCTAAGCTCAAAAAATCATTGTCATCATTGTAATGTCATGATTTGGCTAAATCCGACAGTCATAGTTGGTGGGCTAAGATGGAAATCATATAGCCATTGTTGGTGGCTAAACTGGGAATCAAATTATTCGTCACTGTTTAAGCTGAAATCATAGTCATTGTTGTTGACTAATCCGAAATCAAGTATCATGGTTTGGCTAAATCCGACAGTTTAGTTGGTGGGCTAAGATGGAAATCATATAGCCATTGTTGGTGGCTAAACTGGGAATCAAATTATTCGTCACTGTTTAAGCTGAAATCATAGTCATTGTTGTTGACTATGACTAATCCGAAATCAAGTATCCTCGTTCTAAGCAAAAAATCAAACATTGCAATCAAGATGAATTCAAAACCACTGTGACAGAATCCTTCAGAAGGAGGCGTCGGGATACACTCCCTGGGACCCTCATTCCTATGGGTTATTTCTTGTTTATTTTATTTTCAGTTGCATTTTTGTTTTTATTTTTGTGAATCATCTATTACAATTGTTCCATGTCTTAGATCTTATGGTAGGCGGCTTTACATTATGGCTCCCCTACCCAGGTTAGACCCGGGTGCCAGCCAGGTGTGTTCATCTATACTATAATTATCATGGTCATTGCTTGAGGAACTGCCAAACTCGATGAAGAGGGTGTTTGGTGCAAATCGCAAACCTGTGTCAATTTTAAAGTAATTGAGAGCGCTGTCCTGATCTTTTTGTCTTAAGATCAAACTGATCCTGATCCTTCGCCCATTTACTGCAAGCCGATGCTGTCGGTCCCCTTGCCATAGCCATTGCTGGCTAAAACCCATTCATTGCAAGCAGGTCCTGCCCCCTCCCTTGCCATTGCTGGCTATCTCAAGTTTTAAATTCTCCAGTCATTGCCAACCATTGCTGGCTAAGCCCAAATATATCGGATTATTGCCATTAACCATTGCTCACTAAAGCTCATAAATCATGTCGATATAATGATTTATATACTATGTATTTTGATTTTGATTTTGATATATATATATATATATAATTTTTGTTTCTCTCTTTGCCCTGCTTCCAGCACCCTAGCCATTGTCAGGGTTGTTTTGTTCAGTTTGAACATAACTATTATTCTGCTGGGTCATTATTATTATCATTATTTAATTTGATCATTATTATTATTACTAGGAACTGTTTCAATTCTTTATTTTTCTATATGCCTTTGTTAAGTTTCGTAATTTTCATTTACAGGTATTTTTATAATATATATATATATATATATATATATTTTTATGCAATTCTATATTTCTTTGTCATGGTTCATAGATGGCAGTATATATCTGCGTAAGTCTCAGGTTCATGTTTAAATTAGTTTTCTTTTTGGGGTTTATTTCTCTTATCTGTATGGAATATCAGTTCATATCCCATATCTTACTGGCCTTCATCTACCAGTGTATATCTGACCTGTTCAAGCAGATTCACTATTGACCCAAGTCTCTCCATTCATTGAATTACTATAATCAATGTCCCACAGAAACGGGAGGTCCTCCAAAATGTCGTTTTACCCCTTGACCGTCAATCGGTAAGTCATTCTTGCATATCTTTGGTGGTGTTCACGCTCAATCCCTTTGCAATGTCATGCCCCATTACCCCATTCACCCTGTTCGCTATTGTGCTACCGGATGGCTGAGGTCAATCCCGGGATAAGTCACAATATGAATATAAAGTACAGTCAGATGGCTGAGGTCAAGCCTGGGATAAGTCTCAGTATGAATGTAAAGTGCTTTCGGTTGGCGTTGGTCAAGCCCGTTATAAGTCACAGTATGAATCACTCCTTCCCTAATTGGAGGTAAGTCATTAATGCATATCTTGGTGGTGGTTCACTCTCAGTCCCTTTGCAATGTCATGCCCCATTACCCATTTACCTTGTTTTGCTATTGTGCTACCGTTTGGCAGAGGTCAGGCCCGGGATAAGTCACAATATGAATATAAAGTACTGTCAGATGGCTGAGGTCAAGCCCGGGATAAGTCACAGTATGAATACAAAGTGCGTTCGGTTGGCTGTTGGTCAAGCCCGTTATAAGTCACAGTATGAATATACAGTGCTTTCGGTTGGCAGGTCAAGCCCGTTATAAGTCACAGTATGAATGTAAAGTGCGTTCGGTTGGCTGTTGGTCAAGCCCGTTATAAGTCACAGTATGAATATACAGTGCTTTCGGTTGGCAGGTCAAGCCCGTTATAAGTCACATTATGAATGTAAATGTAAAGTGCAACCGGAGGCCGAAGTCGAGCCCAGAATAAGTCTCAGTATGAATGTAAAGTGCTTTCGGTTGGCTGTCGGTCAAGCCCGTTATAAGTCACAGCGTGAACGAATTGAAGTGCATTCGGATGGCTGTTGGTCAAGCCGGGATAAGTCACAGATACATGTATGCAGGTATGCATGATTGCATGTAGGTATTCCCCTCATGTATCCCCATTGACAAACATCATTTTTTCAATTAATCTAACCTGGCCCTTTTAGGCTTAATATTCTTTCATGTATTTGCTTGAATTTGGCGAGCTCCATGATCCCCTCCAGGCATCTCATTTGTCCCATTTTCTTTATATTCCTTTTGGGGTTCTCTATCCTATAAATCACTGACGTCCTCCTCTTGGCTCAGAGGAGCGTCATCATACCATGGAGTCATTCGCCAAATCTAAGTGTTGTTTGTTCATCATTAAAGTTTATCGTACTTTCCTTCTAGTCTCTCATGATTGAAATGATGTCTTAGACTGTTTTCAATAATGAAGACTACTTCACTAGTCAATGATTGTTTATCCATCCCATTCACTAATCCATGGTTCCTTTCCATTCATCTCTCTCTCCCCTGCAGCAACGCCCTCAGGTTACATCAGCCATTCATAAATATGCACGCCCTCTTTATCCCTGTCCAATCAATGTCTCCCACGCTTTCCCTCTCTTCGGCTGTTGCCAATCACCTAAATGAAGTTCTATTTAAGACTCTTGCAAGTTGTAACTCACCCTGTTTGTTCACCCATATAGCTGCTGTTCCTGCGTTGCTGCTGCTTCGCCCCTCCTCCTCCCCTGAACACCACCAATGTCATGACTCCAGTAGAACTCCCTATGGGGGTTCTCTATCCTATAAATCACTGACGTCCTCCTCTTGGCTCAGAGGAGCGTCATCATACCATGGAGTCATTCGCCAAATCTAAGTGTTGTTTGTTCATCATTAAAGTTTATCGTACTTTCCTTCTAGTCTCTCATGATTGAAATTGCTTTCACACAGAGCCAAGCAGCACGGCCACTTTCCCGTGCTGTGGTGTACTTTCAGGTGAAATCCCCTGCTCCCGGATTGAAAGGCGAGCGGAGGGTTTTCCAGCTCCTCCTAGCCCAAATAAATATTTTCATAGGTTAGTGTAGCCTAGGCTACTGTATGATGAACGAATGAATTCAACAACAATACTTCCCTCCCTCCTTCTCCTAGTCCGCTGAGCTGGGAGAGGATAGGTGCACTCGCATGGTGGGCGGACTCGCCAAAACGGGCTCCGCCGCCGCACTCGCAAGGTGGGCGGGCAGATCGATATGGTGTCCTACTAAAATTGAAACGATACACGACCGCCCGCATATCAAACAGCTGCAGTCTGCATAACGTTCGTCGGGGGAATAGTATGGGCTATAAATGCACATGACCAATAACGTTAGTAGTTTTTGTAAGGGAATGCACAGAGCTGATTTCGAGAGGGAATAACCTGGTCTGAGTCAGACCAACTCGCCACAGACAGCTATAGCCCTCTGAAGCTTATTATTATATCCGTTAATTGTAGCCTACCTACTAATGTCAACATCGTTTGAGCATGAAGCCTAACCGCACAGAGCATTCCTCCTGGCGTCCCTGCAGTCATGATTGTATAGGCTACTTTTTTTACTTTCACTCCTGCACTTTTCTTGATCACATGAGGTGATTTCCCCTGTAATTTTTTTTATGAATGAGCTGACCATTCCCACCTTTTCCGGCTCGCTGCAACAACCTTTCAAGTGGAGGCGGGTTGCCAGGTAACCCGGCGCTGTTACTACCTCCCGTCGCGGGACAAAAGGCGTAAAACAATTGTCCACCAAAGCGCATTCACAACTTTCACATCGGAGGCGCGAATCCTATTTTCCGTGCATTTTTCGGCTTTCAAGGCCGGTGTGAAAGAGCCTTATGTCAATGTAACCCTGGTCCGGTCCATTATGATGACTCACCTGTGTTTGTGTTTGTTTGTAGTGTGAAGGAGGAGGCGTTCTGGAGGAACTACTTCTACCGGGTGTCTCTGATCAAGCAATCGGCCCAGCTGACGGCGCTGGCAGCCCAGCAGCAGCAGAGGGAGGAGGGGGACAGAGGGGCCAGTGTCTCCCCTGAGGACGTCACCTTAACAGGTTAGAGGGAGGAGGGGGACAGAGGGGCCAGTGTCCCCTGAGGATGTCACCTTAATATATATGTGTGTGTGTGTGTATGTATATATATATACACATACATACGGTATATATATATATATATACACACACACACATACACATACATGCACATATCCTAGCCACTAAATAAAAAAATGTATATAATTTCTTTGCAGAAAATGTCAGACCAAAAACCCCACCTGTTTCCATCAGTGACATGCAGAAGGTAAGAGTGCTATACTGTGGATGTGGTGGTTGTGTATGCTCAGTATGTATACAAGTGGCTGAGGAAGAAGCTCTCTGTTTTCAGTCCCAGCCGGCCCAGGAGGAAGAGGAGGACATGTGTTCGAGTCCCGGGGTGTCGGAGTTTGTGAGCGACGCGTTCGACTCAGCCAACATCAACCAGGACGACCTGAAGAAAGAGATGGAGCAGCTGGTGCTGGATAAGAAGGACAGCCCCTCTCCTGAAGGTCGGCTTTCTTACACTTTTGTTTCATCCTTTAGGGAACTGTGTGTCTGTTACATTTCTTAAGCTGGAAATGAGACAGATATCGTTTTGTTGTGTTGGTATTTCTGATGATTTTCTTTTCATGTTACAACATGTAAGCTGAAGAAGTAAGCTATGAACCAGGAAACCACTCCCTCAACAGAAGACGGCTTTAAAAGAACACTGTCAATCTATCGGCGTTCAAGCTGCTGATAAAGACGATATTTTGTGCCGATGTTGCAGATTTTTCATTCCAAAAAAATCCAAAAATCAGAAGCACTCTTGTTTCCCACCAATTTTTTTATTTGGTAGGGTGGAAAAGCCTGAGAAAGAGCATTGAGGCCAAAAATATAATTAAATGTATATTAATAATAATAACAACAACAACTCTACTACTTCTACTACTACTACTACTACGGCACTCGGTAGAGTGCATCATACCTCCGCCAGCCTTTCTAATGGCCCATTTCCACCGCTGGTATCAACGCGGCCCCGCGCAGCTCGTCTCGCTTTTTTGTCTCATTCCACCGATCAAAAACGTGGACAGCCCGGGTTGAGTCGGGGTTGAGTCGTGCTGCTTTTGGTCCCTGCTCTGTTGAGGTTCTAGCGCTGTGAACCCGGGTTCATACGGTGACGTGAAAACATTGTAGACGACTGATTGGTCAGGCAGAATCGTGTTTACTCTATCTAATGACTGTCAATGCAATGCTGCATGCCAGTTTAGTGGGGCTTACCTTCTCTTCTGTTATGTTATTTCCATCAGTCTTTTGTGTTGCTGCCTTCGCCTCTGGTGAAATAAAATCGATCTCCTTACTCAGCTTTAACATGGCGGTGGGTTTCAATTAGGGGTGCACCGATCACGTTTTTTGCCACCGATCACCGATTGCCGATCACCTATGAGAAATATCTGCCCAACCGATCATCGACCGATCACCGATTACCGATCACCGATATATATATATATATATATATTTATACAACAGGTAGTTCCGGCCGAGCAATTTGATTGGACAAGAGGGATCCTACGAGTGCCTATATTTCATGATAATGCACTGGCGCTTCACTGTGTGTAGATCACTCCGCTTCACAGCTGCCCTAATCAACAAAATGCTTCACAGCTGTAGAGTAGACAGTAGTAGAGTAGACAGCCTGCAGTTAATTAGGCTGATTAGGCTACATTTTCTGCAAAGGGAAAGCTGGGGGGACTATTTTTGTTGGCGGAGGAATAAATACAGAAATCATCTATTTTCTCAGCTTTTTGTCATTTTTTTAATCAGCTTTGTTTAATAGAACTGTTGTATAAAAGCAATATCACACTCGAGGTCGTGCATTGTTGTCTAATATTGGCACTGCTGTGATTATCTACGGCACTCGGCCTGCGGCCTCGTGCCTGCGACCGAATCACAGCAGTGCCAATATTAGCCAACAATGCACTCCCTCTCGTGTGATATTGCTTAAATATATATATATATTTATTTATTTATTTATTTTGTTTATAGCAGTCTATTATAGAACAGTTTCCATTTTACATATAAAATGCGGCTTATATAACGGTGTGGCTTATCTATGGATTTTTACAGCTATCGGCCACTAGGGGACCTCCTAAATCTATGGATTTTGGTACGAGAGACAGAACGAGAGTAAGACAGACATTACGAGAGCGAGACCCTGATTGGATGATGTTGCAAAAAATGTGCCTCGCGACCTGATTGGAGCACTGTGCCACTACGCTCTATCAGCCACTACTGTAAAACACCCTCCCTCCTCTCACCCTCCCTCGCTCCGGGGCAAAAAAGTCTGCGATTGAGCCAGAAACACAGTCTGAATGAAATTGAATGTAACGTTCCCAATTCTATGTATTACATTCTAAAAACTTAACGGCAACATTTTGGAAGGCTAAGCCACACAACTAGCTCGTTGTAATCTAACATCATGCTTCAAAAGATGGAGAACTGGCTGTGTTACGACGATGAGGATGCAAAACATGTAATTTGGATGTTTCGTTCCACCCATGTTTCGTCCGCGCTGCCAAATTCAATGGAATGAAACGAATCTTGTAGCCTTGGACGTAGTGAAGTGTTTTTGATTGATTTGTTCATCGGACTCAAAACGGTCTCCGCTGATAAGACACGGAGATCTCTGTTGCAGGCAGGCGCTACGCCTCCTCCTGACCAGTTTTAAACATTAAAACACCTGCGGCTTAGTCCAGTGCGGCTTGTAAAAATCATTCAATTTAGCTGCTGCGCCTTATAGTACGGAAAGTACGGCTGACGAAAGCAAAGCGTGTGCTTTGCAACACAATGATATAAACGTTAGAGCACAATATTAAAGTTAAACGATGGACATTGAAGACATGAAAATGGGCTGCCTCATGTTTCTCACGTGCAGCATGATCGGCTATGCGATCGGCGACAATAAAGAAATATCTGCAGCAGCAGATCACATATTTGAGGTCAAAATCGGCCGATACAGATTGCGTGCCGATCGATCGGTGCACCCCTAGTTTCAATTGTTTTGAGAGCGAAAAAGTCAGCTGCTCAGGAAGCCCTTGTAGTTGAGTGCAGCGTCGGCTCCGCTAGGCCGCAGGCGTGGCTTTGGTGAAGCCGCGGTCTTGCCTGGTGAGAGGCCGCCGGGATAGAGGCTTCACTCTGTAGCGCAACCCCCGTCCCTCGCTCAGCACATGCATGTGAGTTGAGTTTGACTAACAACAAAGTGATATCCATTCTCCTGGCCGATTGTCACATTTGCCCATGTACACTGTAGGTCATTTAGAGGCACCAGAATTTCATAAACAGTTTAAAGGTTCTGTGTATGGATTTAATTTTAACGTTATGTTATAGCCTACTTCGGCTATAGGCGGAGGACAGATATGCGGTCGCTATGACGACCAGTTGTGGGCGGGGGCAGATCAGCAGCGGTGGAAACAAAACATCCATCGGGTCGAAACAATAGAGCCGAGTGGTGACGAGCTGTGCAGGGCTGTAAAATGTGGTGGAAATGAGCCATAAGTGTCGTGTTACGTGAATCCGTTTAGAAGTTAGGCTCCTTTTTGTGATTGCCACGCCCCCTTTTGGTCAATGAACGCAAGTTGAAAACAAGAGCTTCGATACCGGAAGCGAGGCGATATTACCTTCAAAATAAAAGCGCTAATTTATTAAAACCAATAGGCTACATAATGCTGCTGGGTGTACAGACCAGTCAACTCACTATGGGTTAAAATTGGCTTTTCGGAGGCACAACATTGTATGTTTATTTACAACAGGTTTCTCTGCAAATGTTTTCTTTATGTCCTCTTTGGTACTTGGGGGATTTCGGATCACACAAAAAACATAGCGACAGTACTTTGATTTAAATGTCATTATTTTGACGGTTATAACCGGACGTTTCTGTTTTATTCTGGCTGACTTGATGCTGCTGAACCTGTGAGCAAATCTCTTTTAGATTTAGATCTCTTGTTGATTTTGTAATGCAATTGAGTCTTCCCTGTCTTTTATTCGCGTGTGCCTTGGTATCAGAAATATAAATATAGTCTATAAAGAATAAGCAGCTAGTTGGCTGCGTCTTGGTGTGGGCTAAACACTGGAGCAGCTTGTTACTGCATAGCCTCATAGTTTTTTCAATGGCTATTATGATATCCATCATATCAAAGATATACAAGCCTGATTTGATATCAGATTTTTTATCATAGTCAATATATCAGTGTTGTGTCAGTCATGATGTCATTTGACATGCTAATTTGACTAACTAAACCATCTGTGGTGTGTCCCCTCCTCCCTCCTCCCTCCTCCCTCCTCCCTCCTCCCTCCTCCCTCCTCCCTCCTCCTCCCTCCTCCCTCCTCCAGAGGAGCCGGCAGACTGGGAGAAGGAGCTGCAGCAGGAGCTCCAGGAGTACGAGGTGGTGAGCGAGGCCACAGACAGAGACGAGCAGTGGGACCAAGAGATCGAGAAGATGCTCCAGGCTGACAGCAGCTAGGGGGCGCTGCCTCTCCTCTGCACAGTCACTGATTTGCTGCCCCCCCAATGGACGACTAGCAACCCATGCTGCACAAAGGGACTAAATATGATGCCCCTCTATATGTATATGATTACCATCTGTCCACTTGTATACATGCTTCTGTAACTCAGGGTTCCTACGCAGGTCTGGAAAGTGAATAGTTTGGTGATTTGAAAACAAAAGTCTGGGAAAAGTATGGAAAATGTTGTAGTTCAGGTCCGATACACACACAATTCTAGTTTTGATCTTGGTCTAGACCCACTTTGAATACACAGCTTGTGTTGATGTGAAGAATAATGTTCAGATAGAGGGATGCTCTTATGAGTCAGCCACTGTCAGCATGCATTATATCAAATAGCTGCACCAACATCACATCTAGTCAAGAACATCGGCCATATGTGAAAGAAAGCATGTAGGAACCCTGCCGATCATCTCACATATTCTGATATTTCTTCATCAGACCAGATCTAGATCTAGGTCTGCGTTAATCATATTGAACACCAGCCTACATCTTCAGAGGAAAAAGTATGTGATTTTCTTTGATTGAAAATGTGTAAGGACCCTGGGACCTGATACAAGTTTGAGATATGATTATATCTTCTTGCTTTGCCGTTCATGAGAGCCATGTACTGAGGCGGAAAGCCGCTAGAGGGCGCTCCAGTACAAAGTGCCAGGCACTTTCTTCTGATGGGGGGCTGTTTGAAATCCTAGATCCACGTCTGAGTTAAGTATCTTTCAGCTGCTGCTTGCAGGTGGTTTGTACAGTAAAGTCTGTAGTATAGTTACAGTACAGTAGAGTCAAATCTATGTCAATAAAGAGGATTGATTTGTGGCACTTTGCACAGCAGCACTTCAGACACTATTTCCCTTTCATTCTCCTTTCACATGTTTCTATTTCATTTGGACAAAGTTGGAAATGTGCGCATGTCTTTGTTCAGCTACACGGCTTGTTTCTCTGTAGCTGAAGTATTGTACATGTGTTCTCTATTTGATCTTTTCCTTCAATAAAGATTCAAATCTGTTACAAAAGCAACCAGTAGACTGTGGCTCAACTTGATACATACATGGTGGAAATAATGAGTTCAGGGAGTATGGATGGAAATTAAGTTATAGGACATGTGTGTATGTGTATATATATATATATATATATATATATACATATACGGTATATATATATATATATATATATATACACAGTATATATGCCAGAAGGTTTGTTCAGAGAACCATGGGATGGGGAGCTCGTCTTTGGAAACTGTATGGAAAAGGGTGTGTGTGTTTAAAGAATCCCTGGCAGGTGATTGGATGAACCATCTGTCTATCATTGCTTGCTTCTAGCTGTCATCACCTAAATCCCGCCTGCAGCTGCCTCTGGAACTTGTGATTGGTAACCAGGGTTGGGAAGTTTATTTTAAAAATGTAATCGGATGCAATTAATAGTTACCTGTCAAAAGTTTTAATCAGTAATCCAAAAAAGTAATGTAACTGATTATTTTACTTTTTGATTAGTTTTGAACAAATTTCCTCCTGCATTTGACTGGAGCCCCCCCCCCCCCCCCCCCCCCAAATAAAAACCCAACAACAACAACAACAAAGAACAGCTTTGCTAATCTTGTCTCATCTGTTTCTCAATAATAATATAATATATAATAATATAATAATCATGTTTGCATCTTTGGATTACAGAGAATCTTTTTCTTAGAAACCCAGTCATTTATTTCCAGTGTTGGGCAAGTTACTTTCAAAATATAATATACTACATATTACTAGTTACTTTGGTTTGAAAGTAATAAGTTACTTTACAATATTATTTTCTGTGTAGAGTAACTCGTTACTTATTACAGTGCTTTTGCATTACTTTTACCAAAATAACAGCAGCAGCAGAATGACATCGCCGCCCCGGAACCACCCAGAAAAAGAATTTAAACCGTCTTCAAGTCAGTGTAAACAATCCAAAATTGGAAATTTTATTCTTTTCCTTTGTTATTGTCATCTATAGTGGGGGGTTTTTCCCCATAAAAACGCAGTTTGATTAGGAAATGATTGTATCTTTATTTAAATATGTGCTTTGATTTTAAAAAAAACTAACTCAATTTGTAACTTGAGTTACTTGACAATGTAACTGGTATAATATTACTGAAATCCTATAAGTAATAAGTTATATTACTGAGTTACTTCTAAAAGTAGCCTAATATATTACATGTAATAGGCTATGCTACTTTTGTAGTGAGTTACCCCCAACATTGTTTATTTCTTGGCTGCACTCACTGGTCATTTCTAAGAGCCAAGTGTTTTTAGGTGTTATTTATTTTGCACCTTAAGATATCAAACATAAAGTAAACAATAAAAGAGTCAATATTTACAGTGCACAGCGAATTGGATGAATAAATCCACAATAAATACAATCTACAATGTAATCAGTTACTTTCCCAGCCCTGATGCGTCACCAGGCTCTCTCAGAGGGGAGAGCATAGGGGGAGAGAGAGAGAGCCTGGCAGTTACTGAGGCAGGAAGACAGAAGAAGACCCGCCCAGTGTTTTCGTTCCCCCACAGAAATGCAACAGCAGGCAGTCAGTCGCTACGAGTTAGAGAAAAAATAAGAAACATGGACATACCAAACGAAGTGTTTGTTTTGAGCTAACTCTCGTTACTCGCGTCGCCCATGTTTTCTAAACAGAACGCAAGAATTGAGCGGAATTGTTCCTGGAGCACAGCACGGTCTTCCGCCCAGAGCCGGAAACACTCGGAGCGACGTTTTGCTCATCATCATCCAGCCCTGCTGCCACGACACTTCTCTATACAGGCTGAGGCGGAGCAAAGTAACTGTTGACAGTGGAAGTCAAGTGTGTCGCAGTTCAACTCAGACTCAGAGTCACACCGACACCATTTTGAGAGAGCAGAGAGAAGACGCAGGGTGAGTGTTAATACTACATTATTATTCCTATTATTATTTTATTCAGGGATGAAACTAGTCACCTTTAGGTGACAGTCACCGTCGTGCCTTTAGGTGAGGTGACAGTCACCTTCTCGCACTTGTGCTGCTAAGTAAGTGAATGGTTTCTGAGTGGTTTAGTGTCTCTGCCCTGGCTGATATCTGTCACCTTTTTCCACTGTCTGAGTTCACATCTGTTGATTGTAAAAGTGTCTGAGTCAGTTTGTTACTGATCGCAGGTGTTTTACTGCGTTCACCTGCCTCTTTTCCTCTCTCTCAAAGTAACGCTCATAGAAAAGATGTAACAGTGAGATAATGGCGTCAGTAAAACAAACAGGGAAGTTGATGTGGGCGGTGGCCCTGTACTTCACAGAAGACCGACATGACGCAGTTTATTAAACCGTTAAATTAACCCAGTTTTATTCAATCTGTGTGTCTGAGACTCTGCGAGATGAGCGTCTTTCAGTCACATGACTCCTCATAAAGAGAGAAACGGCTTGTTGACTTTCTGCAGACAGATCAGGACTTCAGAGCGGGGTGGGAACATCGACATATATATATTTAATATAGCTCAATGGGTGGGAAACTAATCTGCTTCATATTAGGCCTACAGAGGGCGCTACTAACTAAGATGACATGCGTCGACTTGCCTACAGAGCAGACTGCTGTGTTGCGTTTGAGTCATCCGCCTCTCGTCTCTGAGGGCGGGTTCACCGGGCTGATTTCTCATAAGCCAGCAGTGTTTCACTGAAATCAAGTGTTGATAAAAAAGAAATAACGAATGAAGCTTGTGTGTGTGTGTGTGTGTGTGTGTGTGTGTGTGTGTGTGTGTGTGTGTGTGTGTGTGTGTGTGTGTGTGTTAGTGCTGCACGATTTGGGGAAAAGGTGCGATTTGCGATTACTGTGGACAATATTGCGATTTGCGATTGTGATATAAACAAATGGTATTGTAGCGACCCGGGGTTTTGGCGTGTAATGTGGTGTTTCCGTGTTTAGCTAGGAACTGATATGTGTGGGTGTGTTCCTGGGGGGAACGGTGTGTAGGTTGCCATCCTGTGAGAGGCATGGTCAGTCAAGCTAGGTGAAGAGCTAGAGTGGTCGTGTGTGGAGCTAGCAGCGAAGCTACCGCTAGGAGCTGTGTATGAAGCCAAAGAATAAAAGCCCTGTACCAACTTCATGTCTCCGGTTCCTTGGATGAATACCTGATTCGTTACAGTATCTAGGGATGTGCTGATATGAGTTTTTGACGGTATAACCTTGAACAAAAATACCACGGTTTCACAGTATCACAGACTAAAATTGCTACAAGAAATATATTACAATTTAACACATTCACTGCCAGCCGTTTTTCAATACTGTAGTTAGCCTCTGCCAGAGGGTTTTTTTGAGGATTCTGGCTCATTTTACAAGAGCCGAGGATTCTTTTCTGCTTGGACTTTGTGAACACAAAGTTCACAAAAGTACTAATAGAATGTGTGCTTTCTCTGTCTAAAAGAGTTAGTTTGTAGAGTTAGTAGTTATGTAGATATTAGCCGTTGAGTACAGCATGGTTTCAGAGATTTTCAGAGAGTTTTGAGATAAATGGATTTTTAGAACCACCTCACGTGCCTGTGATTATGGGTGCCCTTGGGCAAGTCTGTATACTGTATTGTGTTTGTGTGTGTGTGTGTGTGTGTGTGTGTGTGTGTGTGTGTCTCCAAACTCCTCCCTCCGTCTGTGCTGCTGCTGCTGGCTCCGCGGCCGCTCTCGGGCGAGTCTGGATTACTGTAAAACGGGCTCGTTCGTTTCTTGGGGTGTCGGCTGAGAGCTTTGATGAAGCTTTTGCGATTCTGGTCTTATTTATGCTCAAAGGTACTCGAGTGTGTGTGTGTGCGCGCGCGCGTGTGTGTGTGTGTGTGTGTGTGTGTGTGTGTGTGTGTGTGTGTGTGAAATCGAAAGCGTTTTCGCCCAGCCATTTCCTTGAGAATGGCTTCCTCCCGCGGCTGTTTTTGCTCGGCTTTCTCTCTGTCTGGAGAGCACTGTCGCCACTTAGCTGGTCGGTAAAATAGATTATACACATTCTCTTCCTCCAATATTGGTATAGGAGACGTAAAAGGGGTTGATCGATGTCCCACCGTCAAAAAAAAAAAAAAAAATTTTAAGCCGAGATATCTCGTCTTTGGCACTCAACGGTTGGATTCTGTAAGCCGAGATATCTCGTCATTGGCAGTCAACGTGTTAAAATATATAAAAAAATAAAACAATTTGAAATAAAATTATCTTTAAAAAAATAAGAGAATACAGCATAATATTTTTTATAATAAATTCTTTACAAATTACAGTATATAGAAATGTACTCTTCCCAACATCCTGTGATGTGATATCAGTCTGTTTGAGACATTTGCACTGTGTTACAGCACATAGGCTGTGTAAGATGGCTCAGACTGCAAAGTTAGTTACATGTCTTCCCAGTAATACGAGTAATACTGTACACATGCAGTTTATTTCTTTTGTAGCGACAGATTACAGTCAACGCCACATTCGTGACTTTTCTTTTTTTAGAGAGAGAGTTATGCACAGAATTTACATGCAGACCCTGAAGGGTGCTTCTGCAGCTGCGAGAGGTGAGTGACGTGCAGACTTTTCATGCAGACCCTGAAGGTTGCTTCTGCAAATGCGAGTGTTTTCTCTGCTCTCGGTTAAAGGACAGCTTTCCCGTGGGGAATATGAATATATATTAAATCTCACGCCCCTAAGGTTTTCGAATCCGTTGAAATTTTTGAAATTGGTTGTTCACTGCCAGAGATATCAACCATCTCTCACATATTTTTTGGGCCAACCGACGCGTTTTGCGTCATCTGGCCCAAGTCCGCCTTGCGGAAGTCGAGCACCTATGAACTACACTACTTGTGGGCCTGTGCCGACATGGTCCCGCCTCTAGAGGTCCTCCACGCCCCTTCAGAGGTCTTGAAGAAAAACAAAAGGCAGCCATCTTTTTCCACCGCCTAGCCTATGGTAGCTGTTAGCTTTCCATAGCTCCTTGCAAAGAGACCATATCTCGGGAACGGAAGCACGTACAGACACGGGACTGGCGGCATTGGAAAGCTCGTCAAATTTTACATCTAGTAGTAGGTGCGTTGAAGTAACGAAATCAACGCTAAGCAATGTACCCGTTTTTACACATTTTTACATGAAATAGTTACAACATCAGATGCGCGTAACTCCTCGGAAAATGCCTTAAAATGCATGAATTTTTTTTTATGAAGACATCTCCCGACATATATACTACCGTTCAAATCTGGTGCAATTTGGAGGCAATTTCTTTTTTTAATTTTTTCTTGTTCTACTAAATGTTTTATTACCGCCACCTACTGGAGTTTGATATTAGCCAAATGCCTGAGGGGTGGGCGTGGAAACGAAGGCCACGCGAGCCCAGTGCATTGTGGGAAATGTAGGATTTCGGGTCCCTGCACCCGCCCCTCCCCTCCACCCCCCCCCCCCCCCACACACACACACACAGAGTGGATTTCGGTTGATATCTCTGGCTGTGAAGAACCAATTTCAAAAATTTCAACGGATTCGAAAACCTTAGGGGCGTGAGATTTAATTAATATTCCCCACGGGAAAGCCGTCCTTTAATGTCACTATATTCTTCATGGCAGTGGGTCATTACCTGCTGTACACTTAAACGTGCACTAGTTCTGCATAATCCCCTGCAGCTCTCTCCTTCTTTTACTGACTTTCTCACTAATCACACGGCTGTTTCCATCCATTCCATTTTCTGATCGGCTACTCGCTTAGCTTAATTAGCTGTTAGCTGTGGGTGCTGTCTCTCCCTCGGTAAGGTGTTTATGTTTAACCTTATAAAGTTGCTGTATATTTGGAGGTGGGAGAAGTCTCCCGCTAGTGTTGATGTCCAGTGTGACTGTGATGGCAGAGTTTGTTTGTTTATTTGCTGCGTCGCGTGTAACGTTAGTTAGACGAGGCGCACACACACACCATCTCAGTGGCCTTGTGGTCTGAGTGTCTGCCCTGAGACTGGGGGGTTGTGAGTTCGATCCCCGGCCGAGTCATACCAAAGACTATAAAAATGGGACCCATTTGCCTCCCTGCTTGGCACTCAGCAATCAAAGGGTTGGAATTGGGGGGTTAGATCAGTGGTTCCCAACCTTTTTTGTGCCATGTACCCCTTGAGCTGTTTTGCCATGCCAAGTGTACCCCCTGACAGCGTGTTGATGATTCTCCCAAATTTGTTCCATTAATCTCATTCAACTTTTACTATCCAACACAACTGATTATTAAATTAAAACAATATTAAATTAAAATCATTTTGAATGACTCCCCTTTAATACAAATAGCTATACACTTATTGAGAATGAACAAAATATTATATATAGCCTATATAGAGATAGATATATTCAGACTCACACAGTAACAGTTTCAACTATTTTTATTTAGTCATTTGGCACCTTTAAAAAGACACCTGAGCTAGTTTGTCTTTCATAAGCTTTGACAGTTCTGGGGGCAGCTGTTACCAGGCAAAATATCACACATAAGATAAGTAGATCCAAAAAGCAAAAGTTCAAATCAGTGCACATCACACCAAAATAGCACACAGAAATAGCACACATATTAGATCCAAAAGGCAAAAGTCCAGTGCACATTTCCCAGTTCAGGATATTCCCTTTCAACCTCACAGCAAAACACTGCCAAGAATGAAGACAACTGAATATTAAACTCAAATAATTTGAATGACAAAACTCTTATGATTCAGTCATTTGGCAGCTTTAATGAGACACCTGAGCTTGTTTGTCTTTCATAAGCTTTGATAGTTCTGGGGGCAGTGTGGCAACAGCTGTTGTTACCAGACTGTTCTCCACATTCAGTCTGTTCCTCTGCTTGTTTTTGATGTGGGTCAGAGCTGAGAAGGTCACCTCACACATATAAGTAGATCCAAAAGGCAAAAAGTTCATTCAGTGCACATTTCCCCCGCTCAGGATATTCCCTTTCAACATCACACCAAAACTCTGTCAATGACTTTTCAGCATGTGCCATCTTCAGCCCACGATCAGAGGACATGTCCACCAGATCTTCCTGCAATCTTGCAGGGAGGCTGCTGCTGCTTTCACTCACAGTGAGAGGGTTCCTCACCCAGTCCAGTTTTTCTGACTTTGCTTCAATGTCATCAAAGTACTGGTTGAAATCAGTGTTGAGTTTGGACAGATGTGCTGTCACCATTTTCACCACAGGACGCTTCTGAACATCAGTGGTGGTAAGATGGGCATCAAGCAGTGGGAAACGGCTGACATCTCCACCCTCACATTTCCTCTCCCATAATTTCACCTTATTTATGAATCCATTCACTTTGTCATACATGTTAAGGATATGTGAGTCCTTGCATTGAAGTGATAGGTTGAGGTCATTCAGCTTGGTGAACACATCAGCAAGATATGCCAGACGGGCAACCCACTCGTCATCCTCAAATAACGCCACAAGGGGATGCAGGTGCTCTGTGAGGAAAACAGACACCTCCGCTCGGAGCTCATAGAGCCTCAGTAGCGTCTTTCCACGAGACAGCCAGCGGACGTCTGTGTGAAGCAGGAGCTGGTCGTGGTCTGCCCCGCTGTCTTGACAGAGAGTTTGAAACAGCCTGTGGTTCATTGGCCTGGACTGAATGAAATGAATCACCTTCACTGCATCATCCATAACAGCACTTAACTCGGGGCTCATCCTCTTGCTTGCTAGAGCTTCCCGGTGGATAACGCAGTGCATCCATTTTATTTCGGGGTTTACCGTCATCACACGCCCAAGCAGTCCTTTGATTTTCCCCATCATTGCAGCTGCGCCATCGGTACAGATGTGACTGCAAGATTTCACGGAAAGAACGTTTATTTCGGGGTCACTTAATGGTGAGATTCCCTCTCGTTTCCCAATGGGGTGGTGTGTTTCAATCGACACTGTGTGAATTACAACGAGCGCACCTAGACACAAACACACACACACACGCACGCACGCACGCACACACACACACACACACACACACACACACACACACACACACACACACTCACACTCACACTCACACAAACACACACACACACACACACACACACACACACACACACACACACACACACTCACACTCACACTCACACTCACACACACACACACACACACACACACACACACACACAGTACTACCCTGGTAAGTTAGTCACCCTATTTTCTTCAAACAACATGTCTCATTAAAAACAGTGTATTAACTCTTTGCTCGCCAGAGTATTTTTTTAAGTTGCCACTGAGTCGCCAGAATTTGTGATCATATTCACTCATCTTTCAAGACCCACAGAATATTTTGTACTATGAATATGCTTCTGTTTTCACACACACACACACACACACACACACACACACACACACACTAGTGCTGCACGATTAATTGAATTGCAATCGCAATCGCGATGTCAGCACGTGCGATTACATAACCGCAAAAGGGTGCGATTATATATAAAATAAAATAAAAAAGTCTGTGTGTGTAAAGGTAAAGTCCCACACAATGTGTGAAATTTGTTCTCCGCATTCCACCCATCCCCTGGGGGAGCAGTGAGCGGCAGCAGTGCCGCGCTCGGGAATCATATGGTGATGCGATTGCGATTGCGATTCAATTAATCGTGCAGCACTAGTGTGTGTGTGTGTGTGTGTGTGTGTGTGTGTGTGTGTGTGTGTGTGTGTGTGTGTGTGTGTGTGTGTGTGTGTGTGTGTGTGTGTGTGTGTGTGTCTGTGTGTGTGAAAACAGAAGCATATTCATAGTACAAAATATTCTGTGGGTCTTGAAAGATGAGTGAATATGATCACAAATTCTGGCGACTCAGTGGCAACTTAAAAAATACTCTGGTGAGCAAAGAGTTAATACACTGTTTTTAATTAGACATGTTGTGTGAAGAAAATAAGGTGACACTAACTTACCAGGGTAGTACTGTGTGAGTGAGAGTGTGTGTGTGTGTGTGTGTGTGAGTGTGTGAGTGTGTGAGTGTGTGAGTGTGTGAGTGTGTGAGTGTGTGAGTGTGTGAGTGTGTGAGTGTGTGAGTGTGTGAGTGTGTGAGTGTGTGAGTGTGTGAGTGTGTGTGTGTGTGTGTGTGTGTGTGTGTGTGTGCGTGCGTGCGTGTGTCTAGGTGCGCTCGTTGTAATTCACACAGTGTCGATTGAAACACACCACCTCATTGGGAAACGAGAGGGAATCTCACCATTAAGTGACCCCGAAATAAACGTTCTTTCTGTGAACATTATGACTGACTGACTGACTGACTGACTAACTGACTGACTGACTGACTGACTGACTGACTGACTGACTAACTGACTGACTGACTGACTGACTGACTGACTCACCCTAAAGAGCCGTCTCTTGACCATGCTCTGTGCACGTGGTAAAAATCACAATTAGATGTTTTCACAAAATTGTTCAGCCCTACTCATGAGCTGTGTGTGTGTGTGTGTGTGTGTGTGTGTGTGTGTGTGTGTGTGTGTGTGTGTGTGTGTGTGTGTGTGTGTGTGTGTGTGTGTGTGTGTGTGTGTGTGTGTGTGTGTGTGTGTGTGTGTGTGCGTGCGTGCGCGCGCGTTTTTCTCCTCTCAGAAGATGAGTGGTCGTGTGGAGGAAGAAGTTGGAGCAGAGCCTCCTGACCGCTCTCTGTCTGTGCAGGAGTTGGTTCTACTCTTCAGTCATCAACATGGACCCTCAGACACAAAGTAAGATGACTGTTACACTCTAAACTTCACAATAGCCTGAGAACATGAGAACATGCTAAATTATGCATGTGCTCAAAGTAGAACATAATAATAAGCCAAACTATAGATGTGTTCCTATTTGTATCCAAAGTACTTTGAATTAATGATTTTGGAACAGATTAAAGGTTTTGAAAAACATAATCTCATACGAATTCCAATCTGATTTTACAAAATCACATTCCATAAACACAGATTTTATCAAGAAGAAGTGGATAGCGTAAACTATTTTGAAATGCTGTTGCAGGACTTAGAAAAATCATTCAATAAAAAAAACGAATTGAATCAAAAAAGCAAAATTCTGTCTACTACAATGAAACACCATTGAGTTTAACCTGTGATGTAGAAATGGTGTTAGGTCCTTCTACCTAACAGGGTGAGAGCAGCTTGTTTCAGATTCAGATGACTTTATTTATCCCAGAAGGGCATTCAGCTCTAAAGCGTACCCGGCCCCGACGTTGACTGAGCGCGCTCAGTGGGACTACATGAGTTTGTAGAGTTTGCAGAGACCTGAATGGGAGGGGCCATCTTTCCTCATTTGTTGCCGTGGTTACCACTGATGCAAAACCTGGCATCCTGGACACTTATCAACAGACCATGTTATCAAAAACTCCAGATGTCAGAAAAACTGACAATGTGCAACGTTGCAAGAAGTTGTGTGTCTTTACACACATTCAGCACCAGTGGCTCCTGCATTACATTACTGGCTTCCTTGGTAAGCTAAGCAGGTCTGGCCTAGGATACTCCTTGGATGGGAGACTGGTGCTGGAAGTGGTGTTGGAGGACCAGTAGGAGGTGCTCTTCCCCTCTGGTCCCAATGGTCTGATGAATACTCTGATCTGATGAATAATCTCCCCAATGCCCCAGGGCAGAGACAGGGGGCCCTATTCTCCCACAAGCCTTCGGCGCTAAAACGGGCCTTAAACGCAAAAAAACGTGCCTTGCGCCTGTTTTGGGACGATATCAATATGGCTTTAGGCTGCCAAATGCGCTTTAGGCCGAATGGGCGTGGCGCAGTCCCAGAATGGGCCAAAGTGGGCGTGTCGGCGCTAAATACCGGCGTACTGCTATCTTCCGACCTGGCGTTAATTTAGCGCCTTGCGCCTTTGAAAAGCAGGCCTATTCAGTGGGCCAGTTGCGCGGAGCGCTCCCCTCTGGCTCTCTCCCTCCCCTCTGGCTCTCTCCTCTTTCACCCTTCTCTGTGTCACCTCTCTCCCTCTCTCCTCAGTCTGACAGGCACAATACCGACTGTCTCTGACTCCCTCGCTCAGAGTCCCATAGAAAAAATAAGCTGTAACTTCACTGCAATGTGAATGTCCCAAGATGCATTGTGTTTCTCCATTTCGCTACTAAATAGCAACCAAATGAGCCAAAAACCTATATTAAGGGAGGATCTAAATAATGTGTAATGGTAAGACAACCTCCAATTGTAGAACATTTCAATATTGGACCAAATAAAACATCGAAATGAAAACACCACCCTATTTGAAACATATATGTCCTACTGGGGCTATAAATATCCCTTGTCGATTTAACGTGATTTAGATAAGTAACAGCGGAACGCGCTTCGGAAGCTTCTACTGTCATCTGCTATACTGTGATGTCCGCTCCAATAACTTGGCCCTACTCCACATTTAGTTTTACAATAAAAACACATTTATGCAATGACTTTACATAATGTAGGCTCTATTTATGTGCATCATCCTTCCTGCAGCAGGCGAGAGAAAATGATATCTTTCTGGACAAACTTTCACCAATCTAATAGGCTATATTTTTCTAGCTGATGCGTTTAGAACATTATTTTCACTTTGATCTTGCTATAGTGTAGCGTTTTTACATGCTTGCAGTATTTCAACTGCAGTTATATTGGTTTGAGAAGCATCATAATATGGAATAATAGCCGATATATGGAGACAGACGGGATGAAGGGAGGTGGGGGGGGGGGGGGGGGATCAGAGGCTTGGGTTTCGTCTGGTTTTGCTGGACCACTGGAATGGAGCTTAAAAGGCAAGCATGCGATTCGTTTATTGCACTTATCCAATGAACTGACGGTGCATAATTTTACGCTTAAAAGGCGTGGTTGTAATGGTTGAGGCTGCGTCTAGCGCCAAGACCAAGATATCAAGTGCGCTGGTCCACGCCCACTGATTTGAGCTGCGCCAGGCGCTCGGCCTAGAAACAGCGCCGATGCAATGATAGGGACCAGGGACTCTGTCCTGTGAGTGAGCACCGTCCTTCGGGTGAGACGTTAAACCGAGGTCCTGACTCTCTGTGGTCAATAAAGATCCCATCGGCACTCTTCACATGAGTAGGGGTGGAACCCCGGTGCCCTGAGGGGTGGAACCCCGGTGCCCTGGGGGGTGGAACCCCGGTGCCCGGTGCCCTGAGGGGTGGAACCCCGGTGCCCTGGGGGGTGGAACCCCGGTGCCCGGTGCCCTGAGGGGTGGAACCCCGGTGCCCTGGCCAAATTCCCAAACAGGCCTTTCTTCAATCATGGCCACCTAATCATCCCTCCTTACTTAATTGGCACATTCAGTCCTCAACTCTCCACTGTGATAGGCTGATGTGTGGTGAGCGTTCTGGCGCAAACTGGCTGCTGTGCATCACCCAGGTGGGTGCTACACATCGGTGGTGGATGAGCTGAGTTCCCTCCCCCTCCCTCCCCTGATATGTGAAGCGCTTTGAGTGTGTAGAAAGGCGCTATATAAATCCAATCAATTAATTATTATAATTACTAGAGCTAATGATGATATGTATCAAACATTTGTGTTTGCAGAGGTCAGCACCACAGGCAGAGAGCAGAGTCTCCAGTTCCCAGCTGTCTGTCTATGAAGACTGACCGGTCTAAAGATGATTTTACAGACTTCAGTAATGAACCTGGAAACCTAGACTGTGAGTCTCAATATTATTATTTTTGTCTAAAATGCATTTCTAAAATTTCCACATTTATTTTGATGAAAATTGGCGGACCCCCTGCAGTACCTCCACGAACATTTCAAATCTACTTTTACATTTTTCAACAGCATCCCCCCCCACCCGCCAGAGAGCAGAGTCTCCAGTACCCAGCTGTCTGTCGATGAAGACTGACAGGTCTAAACATAGACCTCCAGCTTTCAGTAATGAACCTGGACCTTCAGACACAAGGTAAGAGGACTGGTTATACTGCAATGAGGAAATGTGATTTGATATCCTACAGTATTGAGGTGAGCTCAAATTAATGCTGAACAAACAATGACTCAAATTAAACAATGAATAATGAAAATTGAAAAAGAGCTAAGTAGGCTACAGATATGGGCTATATCTTGTGAACATCGAGCCCACTAACAGGCCTACAGCTCAGTTGCTGCAGCATATTGATGTGGAGAATTTATATGATGTATATAAGCAATACATCTATGTATCTATCGCTCAAAAGGCCACCTCCCTACTGAAGAAAGTATTTTCTATTCATACGGGGGTCACACGTTATTTCTCTATCATCACAATTAACGGTATGTATATTTACATTCTGTCATTTATTTTAGCTGACACTTTTGTGAAAACGTAGGGTAGCTTCAGTTGTTTTAAATTGTGTGTGTGGTGTTTATATTATTATAACAATAATTATTTGTATCGATCAATTACTAGAAATTTTAGGGGACTCCAATTGAATTCCATGCGACCCCAAGTTTAGGTAAAGCCCGGAGTAGCCCCTCCCTCTGGAGTAGCCCCTCCCTCTCCTCCACCCACGCAAACCACATACATATTCAGATTGTCACTTGCAGATCAATAAATCTTTAGTGAATTAAACTTTAGGACACAGATGTGTGAATACTCTTTGGCCCCTATCGTTGCATCGGCGCTGTTTCTAGGCCGAGCGCCTGGCGCAGCGCAAATCAGTGGGCGTGGACCAGCGCACTTGATATCGTCGTGCTGGCGCTACACGCAGCCTAAAGCATTACAACCACGCCTTTTAAGCGTAAAATTATGCACCATCATGCTCATTGGATAACTGCAATAAACGAATCGCACGCTTGCCTTTTTAGCTCCAATTCCAGTGGTCCCGCAAAACCAGATGAAAGCCAAACGCTCTGCCCCCCCCCCCTCCCTTAATCCAGTCTGTCTGTCTCCATTATAGGCTATTATTCCATATTATTATGCTTCTCAAACCAATAACTGCAGTTTAAATACGCTACACTATAGCAAGATCAAAGTGAAAAGAATGTTCTAAATGCATCGGATAGAAAAATATAGCCTATCCCTATATGATGAGATTCATTTTATATTGGTGAAAGTTTGTCCAGAACGATATCGTTTTCTCTCCCCTGCTGCAGGTAGAATGATGCACATAAATATACCCTACATTATGTAAAGTCATTGCATAAATGTGTTTTTATTGTAAAACTAAATGTGAAGTAGGGCCAAGTTATTGGAGCGGACATCACAGTATAGCACATGACAGTAGAAAGCGTTCCGCAGCGCGTTCCGCTGTCACTTATCTAAATCACGTTAAAACGACAAGAGATATATATAGGCCCAGGAGGACATATATGTTTCACATAGGGTGGTGTATTCATTTCGATGTTTCATTTGGTCCAATATTGAAATGTGTACAATTGCAGGTTGTGTTACCATTACACATTAATTTAGATCAACCTTTTATATCTATTTCGCCTCATTTGGTTGCTATTTAGTAGCGAAATGGAGAAGCACAATGCATGCTGGGACAGGCCAGACAATTTACAACTTATTTTTCCTATATGGGAAGTGTGTTGTGCCTGTCTAAGCGAGGGAGTCAGAGAGAGAGAGAGAAGGGTGACAGAGAAGAGGCAGAAGAGCACTGGCGCACTGAATAGGCCTGGTTTCAGAGAGAGACAGAGAAGGGTGACAGGGGAGAGGCAGAAGTGCACTGGCGCACTGAATAGGCCTGGTTTTCAAAGGCGCAAAGCGCTAAATTTACGGCAGGTGCGAAGATATCATTACGCCGAGATTTAAGGCCGACACGCCCACTTTGGCCCATTCTGGGACTGCGCCACGCCCATTCGGCCTAAAGCGCATTTGGCAGCGTAAAGCCATATTGATATCGTCCCAAAACAGGCGCAAGGCATGTTTTTTTGCGTTTAAGGCCCGTTTTAGTGCCGAAGGCTTGTGGGAGAATAGGGCCCTTTGAGTATAAATTACATCATGCAAGTTCTCAGGTGTTTTGCTGCAAAAATGCCTCCATAGTTTCTGTCTAAAACAGTGTAGGGTAAATACATACATGTAAACTATCCAAGGTGAGTAGTTTACCCACTATATATATAGAGAGAGAGTATATATATAGGCTATATGTGTATATATACCGGTGTGTGTATATATATATATATATACCGTAAATTCCGGACTATAAGGCGCACCGGTATATAAGCCGCGGGACCAAAATTGACTATTTTTTTCTTATATAAGCCGCACCGGTCTATAAGCCGCGGGTGTTTTGATGTTTAATTACCATATGAAAGGGTTCGTGCACAGAGAGGAATGTCGGGAAAGAGATGGCTGTTTGGGGAAGCTCCCATTTATTAACATTTCAACAAAACAAAACAAAAGTCAGGTCACTAATCCCCAGACAAAATCACACAACAATAGGCTATATGTGCAGCAAACCTGTAACCAGAGAAGTCAAGTCACTAATCCTCGTCTTCCTCTTCTTCCTGCGTACTGAAACCACCAAAGTCCTCATCTTCAGTGTCGGAAACGAACAGGTTCAGGGTGGCTTCGTCAACCACTCTCCTCTCTCCTTCATTGTCACTCAAAACCAACGAACTCCTCTTCGTCACTGTCGGCATCGAACAGCCTCTGAAGCCTCTGACGGCCCTCAGCGCCAGCTGTGGCGGCGTCATCCTCTTCATCCCGCAGCAGTCCAGCGTTTTGGAACCCGTTGGTGATTGTGGATGCTTTTATGACCTCTGAAGGACTTTTTGGTCTTCTTGCACTGAGACAGTTCCTCCTGCTGCACCGTCCAACGCCTCACCATTGACTCATCGATGCCCAGGTTACGCGCGGCTGCTCTGTTTCCCTCTTTTAATGCGAGATTGACTGCTTTCAACTTGAAAGCTGCGTCGTGTGAATTTCTGCGTACCTTCCCCATGGTAAGTGAGAGTGTTGCTTCTACTGCTCGTCTTGTTGTGAATATTCCTTGATCTTCCTTTGTGTGAATTCGCAGAAGTTTGTGATTTTCTCCTGGTAGTCGGGGGAGGGAGTTGATGGCCGAGTGGCCGTTTGCTTACCGTAATTACCATATGTAAGTGGTCACGCACAGAGGGGATTGTCGGGAAAGAGATGGCTGTTTGAGGAAGCTCCCATTTACCGTATTACCGTAACATTTCAACAAAACAACATAACACAACACCACCGTTGTTTATTTTTACAGTGCACACAGTGTCCGCGGTGTGGTGAAAAGAGGGCAAGAGAGGAAATTAAAACAGAAGTGGATTTATAGTTAGAAAGAGTGCTAAAAAAGAGAGATTTTATTTGTATTTTTTTTTCTTTTCTGAAAAAATCCATAGATAAGCCGCACCGTTATATAAGCCGCAGGGGCCAAAAAACGGGAAAAAAGCCGCGGCTTATAGTCCGGAATTTACGGTATATATATATATATATATTAGGGCTGTCAAACGATTAATTTTCTTAATCGCGATTAATCGCGCGATTAATTATAATTAATCGCGATTAATCGCGTCTTTGTATCGCATGTTTAAAATGCTATTATTTTGCATTGTAAAGCATTTTTAATTAGATATTAATAATTATTACCAGTGTGTCGTGATTGGGAATCAAATTAATGCAAATAAATGTACTTTGTGATCTTGAATTTTAGATTTATTTTCAATTCAATAGAAGTGCAATGTAGACAGGAGGTCACAAAATGCATCTTGAATAGAAAATACATGCACAATAATTGTAAACACTCCAGCCCCGATACTTCCGGCGGCGGCGCTGTGGAGCAGTCGAAACCCAAAATGACACAGCCGAAGAAGGCTGTATCTGAGCTGAGCTAAAAACTTTGGCACTTCCATGTGAATAATGGCTCGGTATTGGAAACTGTGTATTGATAACGTGTATATCGCGTGAAGCCATTGGAGCCGACCTCCCAGTGGTTAGAGAACCCGCGCATCCGAGACTCTGAAGGAAGAATGAGTGATGAGTCTCGCGCTAGCTAGCTGGCTGCTAGCTACTTTCAGGTGATCGCTCGCCTCAAACTCAATGTACTTCGGTGATATTTTAATTCTGTTTTACACAAGGTGCAAACTACGGCTCTTGACTTATCCACTGTGCCATTTGGGAAGTAAAACGATCCATTTAAAAGCGTATTGCTGTGGTTCTCTTCCATGCCTGCCTGCACAAACAGGAGACAGGAAACCGAACGGCTTGACTACAAGTACGGGGCGACGAAGGGACAAAATAGCCCTCTTTTGTCCGCATGCGATTAACGCGATTAAAAAAAAAAAACGCGTTATGATCGGCGCGCGTTAACGCACGATTAACGCGTTAACGCTGACAGCCCTAATATATATGTAAATAAGCAGCACAATTTTTACACCGTCGTCGTGTGTTTCAACAGAAGAAGACTGGGTTTAACGTTAATAATGCGACTCACTTCTAGATTTGCTCGGTGGATTATAACGTTATGCTTGGCCGAGTTGAAGAGTGGCACCTGGTAATCCAGATGGCTGGTCAGGGGTAGAGGACAAGGTTGACAAAGGCTTTACGCCGAAACGTCCGATTTTTCTCTGCCCAATAAAAGGCTTTTTTTTCAAATTAGCCTACCGTGAGTGCCGGCTCTCCTCTTTCATTGTTATCTATTATCCAGGCACCCGGTGTGTTTTTCATATAAGGAGTTTTACCTTTTACCTACCTGCGCTTTACCTCAATTCTGGTCAGGGGTAGAGACATCACTCTGATTGGCTGGTCAGGGGTAGAGAAATCACTCTGATTGGCTGGTCAGAGGTAGAGAAATCACTCTGATTGGCTGGTCAGGGGTAGAGAAATCACTCTGATTGGCTGGTCAGGGGTAGAGAAATCACTCTGGTTGGCTGATCAGGGGTAGAGAAATCACTCTGATTGGCTGGTCAGAGGTAGAGAAATCACTCTGATTGGCTGGTCAGGGGTAGAGAAATCACTCTGATTGGCTGGTCAGGGGTAGAGAAATCACTCTGATTGGCTGGTCAGAGGTAGAGAAATCACTCTGATTGGCTGGTCAGGGGTAGATAAATCACTCTGATTGGCTGGTCAGGGGTAGAGAAATCACTCTGGTTGGCTGATCAGGGGTAGAGAAATCACTCTGATTGGCTGGTCAGAGGTAGAGAAATCACTCTGATTGGCTGGTCAGGGGTAGAGATATCACTCTGGTTGGCTGATCAGGGGTAGAGAAATCACTCTGATTGGCTGGTCAGGGGTAGAGAAATCACTCTGGTTGGCTGATCAGGGGTAGAGAAATCACTCTGATTGGCTGGTCAGGGGTAGAGAAATCACTCTGATTGGCTGGTCAGGGGTAGAGAAATCACTCTGATTGGCTGGTCAGGGGTAGAGAAACACACAAAATGCTCTGCTCATTTTCCAACTTCATCTCATCTGATCATTCCAATACGCGGATATTTTCACGACGTGACTTTGGTAAAGTCTATCAACTCTCACTGCATGATACTCATTTAGTGTGGTTTCTCCTTATTATTCACCTCCGCCTCTTCCTTTCTTCTTCCACAAGTAAAAGACCAGACAAGACCTGACAACACAACTATATACATGTATATGTATATATATATATATATATATATATATATATAAGACCAGACAAGACCTGACAACACCAGTTCCATTTGTAACTTTTCATCTGACATATTCTCCATTAGAAGTAGCTATATTAAGTGAGAGAAATAGTAGGCAAACACTGCTTTGTTTCATTAATCAGGTCTCACACAGGTGCAAATCGTACGTACTTGTTGCAGCACGAACTGGTTGTTCCTGGACCAACATTTCCTCCTTGTATGGGCCGGGAAAACCCCGCCCCAAACTCATTTGATTGGTCGCCGCAATTGCTTCTTCCTGAAAACGTGTGACAAGTAAAAAAGATGTGGTTAAGATTAGGGTTTCTCATCTAACCATGACCATAACCAAACCCTAACCCTAACCACATTGTTGTACTTGCTTAAACCTAATGTTTTATAAAAATGTGTGTGGTTAGGGAAGGGCTTCTAGTCATGAGTCCAGACAGGCAGCTTGCAGGCAAGTGTTCGCTGAGCCTTGGCTGAGGAGCTCTTTACCTGAGATGATGAGAGCTTCCTCAGCATCATAGATTTTCAGCCTAGCTACCAGGCCAAGCCCCAGCAGCAGCCTAGCTACCAGGCCAAGCCCCAGCAGCAGCCTAGTTACCAGGCCAAGCCCCAGCAGCAGCCTAGCTACCAGGCCAAGCACCAGCAGCAGCCTAGCTACCAGGCCAAGCACCAGCAGCAGCCTAGCTACCAGGCCAAGCCCCAGCAGCAGCCTAGCTACCAGCTGAACCACCAGCAGTCTGTGTGCCTGCCTCTCCTGAACCGACTAACCTGTGAAGAGCCCATCCTGATTGTCTTCTTCATAAAGACACAGATACCTTCACAATGTTCATAATGTGTTTCTCTCAGGATGCAGCAGGAGAGAGCAGACTCCCCTGAGCCCAGCTGTGTGTCCATGAAGAGTGACCGGTCTATGTCTCACCCTTTTAACTTCAAAGATGGACAGCACTCTACTGATCTGAGGTATTTATTTGAAACTGACGATCACAACAGATACACAGTTATCAGATGTAGAATTGGTCTGATCCTTCATCACATCCAATCAGAGCAGCATTTACACAGTTGAGTTAATTGTGTGTGGGTGTGTGTGTGTGTGTGTGTGTGTGTTCAAGATTCAAGATTCAAGATTTTTATTGTCACTCCATAGTACAAGTATCACGTGTGAAATTCTTGTGCTGTAAACTCCGTTACAACATAGTGCAAAATAACAGGGCATATAGGTGCAGGAAAACAAGAGAAGGACCCGCGCATCCGAGACTCTGAAGGAAGAATGAGTGATGAGTCTCACGCTAGCTAGCTGGCTGCTAGCTGGCCGCTAGCTGCTCCGGTATGCTTAGCTTTTAGGTGATAGCTCAAAATCGATGTACTTCGGTGATATTTTAATTCCGTTTTACACAAGGTGCAAACTACTGTTGACTTGTCCACTGTGCCATTTGGGAGTTTTTTTTAAGTAAAACGAGCCATTTAGAAGCGTATTGCTGTCGCTCTCTTCCATGCCTGCACAGGCAGGAGACAGGAAACCGCTGCGACCGGCTTGACTACAAGTACGGGTTCGATGAAGGGACAAAATAGCGGCATGCGATCAACGCGATAAAAAAGAAAATAACGCGGTATGGACGGCCCTTAATCGCAACGCGATTAACGCGTTAACGTTGACAGCCCTAATGTGTACAGTATATACATACATATACTGTATATGTATTCGATATTGTGAAATTCAATATCGCCCCAGACACACCAAGCCGACAGTCGGTTGTCGGCCATGTCTGGGCATCTGTCGCTCTAGTATTTGCGGTGTGTCCCACACCATTCGCTCTAGTAGGCTTTGTCAGCTGCTTTTCTGGCTGATTCAACATTTTGAATCGGCGTGTGGTCGTTGGTGAGAGAATTCACTCTGATTGGCTGGTCAGGGGTAGAGACATCACTCTGATTGGCTGGTCAGGGGTAGAGACATCACTCTGATTGGCTGGTCAGGGCCAGGGTAGAGAAATCACTCTGATCGGCTGGTCAGGGGTAGAGACATCACTCTGATTGGCTGGTCAGGGGTAGAGACATCACTCTGATTGGCTGGTCAGGGCCAGGGTAGAGAAATCACTCTGATCGGCTGGTCAGGGGTAGAGACATCACTCTGATTGGCTGGTCAGGGGTAGAGACATCACTCTGATTGGCTGGTCAGGGGTAGATACATCACTCTGATTGGCTGGTCAGGAGTAGAGAAATCACTCTGATTGGCTGGTCAGGGGTAGAGACATCACTCTGATTGGCTGGTCAGGGGTAGAGAAATCACTCTGATTGGCTGGTCAGGGGTAGAGAAATCACTCTGATTGGCTGGTCAGGGGTAGAGAAATCACTCTGATTGGCTGGTCAGGGGTAGAGAAATCACTCTGATTGGCTGGTCAGGGGTAGAGAAATCACTCTGATTGGCTGGTCAGGGGTAGAGAAATCACTCTGATTGGCTGGTCAGGGGTAGAGAAATCACTCTGATTGGCTGGTCAGGGGTAGAGAAATCACTCTGATTGGCTGGTCAGGGGTAGAGAAATCACTCTGATTGGCTGGTCAGGGGTAGAGAAATCACTCTGATTGGCTGGTCAGGGGTAGAGAAATCACTCTGATTGGCTGGTCAGGGGTAGAGAAATCACTCTGATTGGCTGGTCAGGGGTAGAGAAATCACTCTGATTGGCTGGTCAGGGGTAGAGAAATCACTCTGATTGGCTGGTCAGGGGTAGATAAATCACTCTGATTGGCTGGTCAGGGGTAGAGAAATCACTCTGATTGGCTGGTCAGGGGTAGAGAAACACACTAAACGCTCTGCTCATTTTCCAACTTCATCTCATCTGATCATTCCAATACACTGATATTTTCATGACGTGTCTTTGGTAAAGTCTATCACCTCTCGCTGCAGGATACTCATTTAGTGTGGTTTCTCCTTATTATTCACCTCCGCCTCTTCCTTTCTTCTTCCACAAGCAAAAGACCAGACAAGACCTGACAACACAACTATATATATATATATATATATATATATATATATATATATATAAAAGACCAGACAAGACCTGACAACACAACTATATATATATATATATATATATATATATATATATATATATATATATATATATATATATATATATATATATATATATATATAAAAGACCAGACAAGACCTGACAACACAACTATATATATATATATATATATATATATATATATATATATATATATATATATATATATATATATATATATATATAAAAGACCAGACAAGACCTGACAACACAACTATATATATATATATATATATATATATATATATATATATATATATATATATATATATATATATATAAAAGACCAGACAAGACCTGACAACACAACTATATATATATATATATATATATATATATATATATATATATATATAAAAGACCAGACAAGACCTGACAACACAACTATATATATATATATATATATATATATATATATATATATATATATATATATATATATAAAAGACCAGACAAGACCTGACAACACAACTATATATATATATATATATATATATATATATATATATATATATATATATATAAAAGACCAGACAAGACCTGACAACACAACTATATATATATATATATATATATATATATATATATATATATATATATATATATATATATATATATATATATATATATATATATAAAAGACCAGACAAGACCTGACAACACAACTATATATATATAAAAGACCAGACAAGACTTGACAACACAACTATATATATATATATATATATATATATATATATATATATATATATATATAGTTGTGTTGTCAGGTCTTGTCTGGTCTTTTATATATATATATATATATATATATATATATATATATATATATATATATATATATATATATATATATAGTGAGGTCTGACAACACCAGTTCCATTTGTAACTTTTCATCTGACATATTCTCCATTAGAAGGAGTTATATTAAGTGAGAGAAATAGTAGGCAAACACTGCTTTGTTTCATTAATCAGGTCTCACACAGGTGCAAATCATACGTACTTGTTGCAGCACGAACTGGTTGTTCCTGGACCAACATTTCCTCCTAGTATGGGCTGGGAAAACCCCGCCCCGAACTCATTTGATTGGTCGCCGCAATTGCTTCTTCCTGAAAAGGTGTGGCAAGTAAAAAAGGTGTGGTTAGGGAAGGGCTTCTAGTCATGAGTCCAGACAGGCAGCTTGCAGGCAAGTGTTCGTTAAGCCTTGGCTGAGGAGCTCTTTACCTGAGATGATGAGAGCTTCCTCAGCATCATAGATTTTCAGCCTAGCTACCAGGCCAAGCCCCAGCAGCAGCCTAGCTACCAGGCCAAGCCCCAGCAGCAGCCTAGCTACCAGGCCAAGCCCCAGCAGCAGCCTAGCTACCAGGCCAAGCCCCAGCAGCAGCCTAGTTACCAGGCCAAGCCCCAGCAGCAGCCTAGCTACCAGCTGAACCACCAGCAGTCTGTGTGCCTGCCTCTCCTGAACCGACTAACCTGTGAAGAGCCCATCCTGATTGTCTTCTTCATAAAGACACAGATACCTTCACAATGTTCATAATGTGTTTCTCTCAGGATGCAGCAGCAGAGAGCAGACTCCCCTGAGCCCAGCTGTGTGTCCATGAAGAGTGACCGGTCTATGTCTCACCCTTATAACTTCAAAGATGGACAGCACTCTACTGATCAGAGGTATTTATTTAAAACTGATGATCACAACAGATACACAGTTATCAGATATAGAATTGGTCCGATCCTTCATCACATCCAGTTGAGTTCATTGTGTGTGTGTGTGTGTGTGTGTGTGTGTGTGTGTGTGCGCGCGCGCGCGTGTGTGTGTGTGTGTGTGTGTGTGTGTGTGTGTGTGTGTGTGTGTGTATGTATGACCTCATACATCATGTCCTCTCAACAGAGTCGAGGAGAGGTCAGAGGTTTCCAGTGGTCAGTCTGCCCAGGAGCATCAAACAGACCTGGACTCCATATTTATGGTGTGAAAATAAAATAACACATTTTACTTCAGCTACACACAAAAACACCCTGTACTTCACCATCAAGTGAAATCAACCTGTTACAAAAAGGTCAGATGTTACTGTATCATCACAGCTAGTTATTATGGTTAGGAGTTACTAAGTTATGCCTTGGCAGATATATCAAGGAGGATGTCCTAGTCAAATTCAGGAGTTTTGTCATCATTGGTGAAAGTGGGCGGGGTCTATAGTGTAAGCATGTAATAGCCTCATTTGTCATTTGGAATGGCATTTCTGACATGCTATTTCGCAATTTGACCAAAAGGGGGCGCCGCAAATGTAAAAAGTGTGTGTGGCCTAACACAAAATATGCCGTAACTTCACACCCGTTTGTAACTCCTATGCTGTTTTTCCAATTTTCAGGCAACTTTTTTCCACATGTTCACCTGAATGTGCTCTACAAATTTGCCTCAAGGACTATTAGGTGTTCAATTTGCGCAAGGTTTGAACTGCCTCTGCCCCTGAAGGATTTTTTTTTTTTTTAACACATCTTTATTATAACTAAAGTGTAGTCTCTCAAGCCAGACTGTCTCTTCTACATTATGTGAATGCACCTTAGACAGTCTGTAATTCACGCCCACTGAACATGGTCAAAGGAAGTTGTGGGGAAAAAACGCTTCAGACCGGAGGAAGTTTGAACCGATGCAGGTGATTAAAGAAATACAAGCAGAGGAGGCGGGACATCCGCTCTGATTTCTCCAATCACCTGCCTTTAGACGAAACATCCAGGATATCAGCCTATCATCGCTCATTACTTTCCCTGAGTTTCCCTTTCCGTTTTGACCAGGTTTTCCCAGTTCCAAATACAGACGTTTAGTCAGAAGCATTTGAAAATTGCGAGAGCAAACCGTCTTAAGTATACATGGGCAAAATCCGGCCCGCGATGGAATTTTTTTTTTTTTTTTTACACACACACAGTGCACCTGAACGCAACATGCAAGATACCCACTGAATAAGTGTCCAAATGTTCATGTCATATAATATTCTCGCCAATATTCCACTTCTGTTATAGCATTTCAGTCTGGAATATGGAATATCTTTCAATAATCTTTATGACTAAAAGGCTACATTGAAGTAGAAATTTAAATAACTCAAATAACTCAGTGGTTTTGGATTTATTTAGCTTCAAGACTGCATTTTTGTTCGTGTGACCCTCAACACAGGCTTTGATCATCCCGGGACACTTACTGATACTTATGCTTAAATTAACCCACTCATATTCTGGTTTATTTCAAGAAAAACATTTCGGCTAGTGGAAATTCGAATTGGCTGGTAACTTTAAAATCTAGCAGCCACATTGGCAGGTGGTCAAAAAAGTTAATTTCAAGCCCTGAGAGCAGGTGGTGACATAGGAGTGAGTGAGAAAAGGATCAAATATTGGTGGTTAAGACTGAATAATGACATCACAACTGTTAATTTAAAATGAGTTATTCCTCTAAACCTGGCTTCAAATGCACCAAATTTTTCGCGCTGGTGCCGTTTGGCCCTCAGCAAAACCTGGTAGCGAGGACATATTTTGTGGCCCTCTCTATCATCAAAGTTACCCATCCATGGGTTACGGCATGACAATATTTGTTCGGCCCCCGGCAACAATCTGGGTTTCTCATGTGGCCCCCCATGAAAAATAATTGCCCACCCCTGGTCTTAAGAGACTACGTGCAGTGTATCTGTGTACCTGTAAATGTTGCTTCTCTGCACATTAAACCTGTATCGTGTGCTGCAGGCTGGCCAGCGCGGACAGTTTCCCAGCCCCATAAATGTCATAAGAGTCGTCAGAAATAGCTCCCCAACAGATACAAAAACATGGGCACATGCGCTTGATGAACATACAAAGAACTGCCATGATTGGATTTGTGAAACACACATTTAAAGAAATCATGATTTCCTTCTCCCTGGAGCTTCTCCTCTGACAGCTCCTCACTCGCCTCAGGCAGCCAGACTGCAGGAGCTCCGCCCCCGGCCGATTCGTGCGGTGGAGGCTGCGTAGCCATTGTGCAGCATGGCCAAGTAGTGCCAGAGATTTGATATCCTACCATCTCTGGTTGCGCATTTTCTTCTTAGATTTTTCTCACTCACGCCCGCGCCTCCTCTCAAGTTGTCTTGCGCCCCCCAGTGGAGGCACGGTCTAAACTTTGAGAACTGCTGGCCTAACCCAATCACTAAGGCTTATGTCCTCCCTTACCATTAGCCTTTAGCCCTAATGTAAGATGAAATCTCTATCTCTAGAGTACTGATGTAAGAGTGAAACTTACTCACTTATGTGTTTGCAAGTTATCTCTGTTTAGGCAGCAGGGTAAAGATTACAGTTCATTAATTCACTGGTCTTCTTGATCTTCTGCGCTATCCGTCATGGCGTCGCTCTGAACTGGGGCATGATTGGCTTGGTGATACCCAGCTCCATGGCATCGGTTTCAGTTGGACCACTTGGGATGTTGCTTGTTCTGGTCTTCATTCAAAGGCTGGATGCTTAGGAAATCCACAATCCCCAAATGTGATAAGTGTTGCATCTAGATGATCAAATATCCTATTAGTTTGAGAAGGTGCAACTCTATTATGTCACGTGGAGTTGCTTGCTAATCCCGTAGCTTCTGCTACGTTAGTTACCAAACAGTCCTAATCATCAGTTCTACAGGTCTGTGCATCCACAGACGACCAACTGTCCTCAAGAAACAGTAGCTTCACAGGTCTGTGTGTCCACACACGACCAGCTGTCCTCAAGAAACATAGCTTCACAGGTCTGTGCGTCCACACACGACCAGCTGTCCTCAAGAAACATAGCTTCACAGGTCTGTGCGTCCACACACGACCAGCTGTCCTCAAGAAACATAGCTTCACAGGTCTGTGTGTCCACACACGACCAGCTGTCCTCAAGAAACATAGCTTCACAGGTCTGTGTGTCCACACACGACCAGCTGTCCTCAAGAAACATAGCTTCACAGGTCTGTGCGTCCACACATGACCAACTGTCCTCAAGAAACATAGCTTCACAGGTCTGTGTGTACACACACGACCAGCTGTCCTCAAGAAACATAGCTTCACAGGTCTGTGCGTCCACACACGACCAGCTGTCCTCAAGAAACATAGATTCACAGGTCTGTGCGTCCACACATGACCAACTGTCCTCAAGAAACATAGCTTCACAGGTCTGTGCGTCCACACACGACCAGCTGTCCTCAAGAAACATAGCTTCACAGGTCTGTGCGTCCACACACGACCAGCTGTCCTCAAGAAACATAGCTTCACAGGTCTGTGCGTCCACACACGACCAACTGTCCTCAAGAAACATAGCTTCACAGGTCTGTGCGTCCACACACGACCAGCTGTCCTCAAGAAACATAGCTTCACAGGTCTGTGCGTCCACACACGACCAGCTGTCCTCAAGAAACATAGCTTCACAGGTCTGTGCGTCCACACACGACCAACTGTCCTCAAGAAACATAGCTTCACAGGTCTGTGTGTCCACACATGACCAGCTGTCCTCAAGAAACATAGCTTCACAGGTCTGTGTGTCCACACATGACCAACTGTCCTCAAGAAACAGTAGCTTCACAGGTCTGTGTGTCCACACATGACCAACTGTCCTCAAGAAACAGTAGCTTCACTTCAGCTACCAGACTGCTTTTGATCCATGTGGTTCATCTGTCGGCGTCCTCAATCAGTATCATCAACATCAGCTGCTCTTCCTTCATCTTAGGATGATGTAATTTCATGGACAAGAGAAACCTTTGACCCAAATATGTCAGTCCAGTACTTTCCCTACAGCCCCCCCTAACGGTACACCTCCAGTACTACCATAATATAAGCAAAATCCTAATAAGTACTAAGAAAGAAAGAAAGAAAGATTGATTTCTAAAAATTAAGAAAGTTATCTGACGAGTGTCATGATTGTAATTTTCTGCAGGGCGTAGCATATAAACTATTCTGGTCATTATAATTTCCCAACTCAGTCTCACAAAGACTTGTGACATAGTAACGTGGGTCCACAGCCCAGACGTTCTTCTTTCACCAAAACACATTTACAATTGTTCAAAAATAAAGTTTGTTTGACCACTAGAGGGCGAAGGCGAGGATGAGGCGAGGATGAGGCTCCCACAACTCTCTACTGGGGCAACTCGGTGGTCACAGCCGGCTCAGTAACCAGGAAGTAGCTGTGGACTGAGGCAAAAACTGACATTCACATTCAACTATTTTAGAGCCATTGTTGTGAAACTAGAAGGCTTTGTGCTGTGGGTCAACATTTCTATTCCATAATTATTTGTGAGATCATGTTGAATCTCCATGCTGCACTCTTTAGATCAGTGCAGGCTTTCAGTCTCTGAAGATGGATTTAATTTTGTCTGCAGATTTTAGTATGAAGGTTTAATATGTATATTATTCTGTTCCAGCTGCTTGAGGAGAACATCATCACCTTTGTGAAGATGGAGCTGAGAAGGTTGAGTCCAGATGAGGCA
>NW_028151538.1:0-58548 GCF_964638095.1 Poromitra crassiceps | reverse complement strand
AAAAAAAAATCCAAAATCAGACAGAGTGTTGACACCAGAGAGGCTAAGACCGCATTGACTCAGTGCGGTATTCAGCCTCTCTGGTGTCAAGTCTGATTTTGGAAAAAAAAAAAAAAAAAAATCCAAAATCAGACAGAGTGTTGAGACCAGAGAGGCTAAGACCGCATTGACTCAGTGCGGTATTCAGCCTCTCTGGTGTCAAGTCTGATTTTGGAAAAAAAAAAAAAAATCCAAAATCAGACAGAGTGTTGACACCAGAGAGGCTAAGACCGCATTGACTCAGTGCGGTATTCAGCCTCTCTGGTGTCAAGTCTGATTTTGGAAAAAAAAAAAAAAAATCCAAAATCAGACAGAGTGTTGAGACCAGAGAGGCTAAGACCGCATTGACTCAGTGCGGTATTCAGCCTCTCTGGTGTCAAGTCTGATTTTGGAAAAAAAAAAAAAAAAATCCAAAATCAGACAGAGTGTTGAGACCAGAGAGGCTAAGACCGCATTGACTCAGTGCGGTATTCAGCCTCTCTGGTGTCAAGTCTGATATTGGAAAAAAAAAAAAAAATCCAAAATCAGACAGTGTTGACACCAGAGAGGCTAAGACCGCATTGACTCAGTGCGGTATTCAGCCTCTCTGGTGTCAAGTCTGATTTTGGAAAAAAAAAAAAAAAAATCCAAAATCAGACAGAGTGTTGAGACCAGAGAGGCTAAGACCGCATTGACTCAGGGCGGTATTCAGCCTCTCTGGTGTCAAGTCTGATTTTGGAAAAAAAAAAAAAAAAAATCCAAAATCAGACAGAGTGTTGACACCAGAGAGGCTAAGACTGCATTGACTCAGTGCGGTATTCAGCCTCTCTGGTGTCAAGTCTGATTTTGGAAAAAAAAAAAAAAAATCCAAAATCAGACAGAGTGTTGAGACCAGAGAGGCTAAGACCGCATTGACTCAGTGCGGTATTCAGCCTCTCTGGTGTCAAGTCTGATTTTGGAAAAAAAAAAAAAAAAATCCAAAAATCAGACAGAGTGTTGACACCAGAGAGGCTAAGACTGCATTGACTCAGTGCGGTATTCAGCCTCTCTGGTGTCAAGTCTGATTTTGGAAAAAAAAAAAAAAAAATCCAAAATCAGACAGAGTGTTGAGACCAGAGAGGCTAAGACCGCATTGACTCAGTGCGGTATTCAGCCTCTCTGGTGTCAAGTCTGATTTTGGAAAAAAAAAAAAAAAAAAATCCAAAATCAGACAGAGTGTTGACACCAGAGAGGCTAAGACCGCATTGACTCAGTGCGGTATTCAGCCTCTCTGGTGTCAAGTCTGATTTTGTCCGCATTGACTCAGTGCGGTATTCAGCCTCTCTGGTGTCAAGTCTGATTTTGGAAAAAAAAAAAAAAAAATCCAAAATCAGACAGAGTGTTGACACCAGAGAGGCTAAGACCGCATTGACTCAGTGCGGTATTCAGCCTCTCTGGTGTCAAGTCTGATTTTGGAAAAAAAAAAAAAAAATCCAAAATCAGACAGAGTGTTGACACCAGAGAGGCTAAGACCGCATTGACTCAGTGCGGTATTCAGCCTCTCTGGTGTCAAGTCTGATTTTGGAAAAAAAAAAAAAAAATCCAAAATCAGACAGAGTGTTGACACCAGAGAGGCTAAGACCGCATTGACTCAGTGCGGTATTCAGCCTCTCTGGTGTCAAGTCTGATTTTGGAAAAAAAAAAAAAAAAAATCCAAAATCAGACAGAGTGTTGAGACTAGAGAGGCTAAGACCGCATTGACTCAGTGCGGTATTCAGCCTCTCTGGTGTCAAGTCTGATTTTGGAAAAAAAAAAAAAAATCCAAAATCAGACAGAGTGTTGACACCAGAGAGGCTAAGACCGCATTGACTCAGTGCGGTATTCAGCCTCTCTGGTGTCAAGTCTGATTTTGGAAAAAAAAAAAAAAAAATCCAAAATCAGACAGAGTGTTGAGACCAGAGAGGCTAAGACCGCATTGACTCAGTGCGGTATTCAGCCTCTCTGGTGTCAAGTCTGATTTTGGAAAAAAAAAAAAAAAAATCCAAAATCAGACAGAGTGTTGAGACCAGAGAGGCTAAGACCGCATTGACTCAGTGCGGTATTCAGCCTCTCTGGTGTCAAGTCTGATATTGGAAAAAAAAAAAAAATCCAAAATCAGACAGTGTTGACACCAGAGAGGCTAAGACCGCATTGACTCAGTGCGGTATTCAGCCTCTCTGGTGTCAAGTCTGATTTTGGAAAAAAAAAAAAAAAATCCAAAATCAGACAGAGTGTTGAGACCAGAGAGGCTAAGACCGCATTGACTCAGTGCGGTATTCAGCCTCTTGGTGTCAAGTCTGATTTTGGAAAAAAAAAAAAAAAATCCAAAATCAGACAGAGTGTTGACACCAGAGAGGCTAAGACCGCATTGACTCAGTGCGGTATTCAGCCTCTCTGGTGTCAAGTCTGATTTTGGAAAAAAAAAAAAAAAATCCAAAATCAGACAGAGTGTTGAGACCAGAGAGGCTAAGACCGCATTGACTCAGTGCGGTATTCAGCCTCTCTGGTGTCAAGTCTGATTTTGGAAAAAAAAAAAAAAAATCCAAAATCAGACAGAGTGTTGACACCAGAGAGGCTAAGACCGCATTGACTCAGTGCGGTATTCAGCCTCTCTGGTGTCAAGTCTGATTTTGGAAAAAAAAAAAAAAAATCCAAAATCAGACAGAGTGTTGAGACCAGAGAGGCTAAGACCGCATTGACTCAGTGCGGTATTCAGCCTCTCTGGTGTCAAGTCTGATTTTGGAAAAAAAATAATAATAATCCAAAATCAGACAGAGTGTTGACACCAGAGAGGCTAAGACCGCATTGACTCAGTGCGGTATTCAGCCTCTCTGGTGTCAAGTCTGATTTTGGGAAAAAAAAATAAAAAATCCAAAATCAGACAGAGTGTTGAGACCAGAGAGGCTAAGACCGCATTGACTCAGTGCGGTATTCAGCCTTTCTGGTGTCAAGTCTGATTTTGGAAAAAAAAAAAAAAAATCCAAAATCAGACAGAGTGTTGACACCAGAGAGGCTAAGACCGCATTGACTCAGTGCGGTATTCAGCCTCTCTGGTGTCAAGTCTGATTTTGGAAAAAAAAAAAAAAAATCCAAAATCAGACAGAGTGTTGACACCAGAGAGGCTAAGACCGCATTGACTCAGTGCGGTATTCAGCCTCTCTGGTGTCAAGTCTGATTTTGGAAAAAAAAAAAAAAAAAAAAAAAATCAGACAGAGTGTTGAGACCAGAGAGGCTAAGACCGCATTGACTCAGTGCGGTATTCAGCCTCTCTGGTGTCAAGTCTGATTTTGGAAAAAAAAAAAAAAATCCAAAATCAGACAGAGTGTTGACACCAGAGAGGCTAAGACCGCATTGACTCAGTGCGGTATTCAGCCTCTCTGGTGTCAAGTCTGATTTTGGAAAAAAAAAAAAAAAAATCCAAAATCAGACAGAGTGTTGAGACCAGAGAGGCTAAGACCGCATTGACTCAGTGCGGTATTCAGCCTCTCTGGTGTCAAGTCTGATTTTGGAAAAAAAAAATAATAATCCAAAATCAGACAGAGTGTTGACACCAGAGAGGCTAAGACCGCATTGACTCAGTGCGGTATTCAGCCTCTCTGGTGTCAAGTCTGATTTTGGAAAAAAAAAAAAAAAAATCCAAAATCAGACAGAGTGTTGAGACCAGAGAGGCTAAGACCGCATTGACTCAGTGCGGTATTCAGCCTCTCTGGTGTCAAGTCTGATTTTGGAAAAAAAAAAAAAAAAAAAAAAAATCAGACAGAGTGTTGAGACCAGAGAGGCTAAGACCGCATTGACTCAGTGCGGTATTCAGCCTCTCTGGTGTCAAGTCTGATTTTGGAAAAAAAATAATAATAATCCAAAAATCAGACAGAGTGTTGACACCAGAGAGGCTAAGACCGCATTGACTCAGTGCGGTATTCAGCCTCTCTGGTGTCAAGTCTGATTTTGGAAAAAAAAAAAAAAAAAATCCAAAATCAGACAGAGTGTTGAGACCAGAGAGGCTAAGACCGCATTGACTCAGTGCGGTATTCAGCCTCTCTGGTGTCAAGTCTGATTTTGGAAAAAAAAAAAAAAAAATCCAAAATCAGACAGAGTGTTGAGACCAGAGAGGCTAAGACCGCATTGACTCAGTGCGGTATTCAGCCTCTCTGGTGTCAAGTCTGATTTTGGAAAAAAAAAAAAAAAAAATCCAAAATCAGACAGAGTGTTGAGACCAGAGAGGCTAAGACCGCATTGACTCAGTGCGGTATTCAGCCTCTCTGGTGTCAAGTCTGATTTTGGAAAAAAAAAAAAAAATCCAAAATCAGACAGAGTGTTGACACCAGAGAGGCTAAGACCGCATTGACTCAGTGCGGTATTCAGCCTCTCTGGTGTCAAGTCTGATTTTGGAAAAAAAAAAAAAAAAAATCCAAAATCAGACAGAGTGTTGACACCAGAGAGGCTAAGACCGCATTGACTCAGTGCGGTATTCAGCCTCTCTGGTGTCAAGTCTGATTTTGGAAAAAAAAAAAAAAAAATCCAAAATCAGACAGAGTGTTGACACCAGAGAGGCTAAGACCGCATTGACTCAGTGCGGTATTCAGCCTCTCGGGTGTCAAGTCTGATTTTGGAAAAAAAAAAAAAAAAATCCAAAATCAGACAGAGTGTTGAGACCAGAGAGGCTAAGACCGCATTGACTCAGTGCGGTATTCAGCCTCTCGGGTGTCAAGTCTGATTTTGGAAAAAAAAAAAAAAAATCCAAAATCAGACAGAGTGTTGACACCAGAGAGGCTAAGACCGCATTGACTCAGTGCGGTATTCAGCCTCTCTGGTGTCAAGTCTGATTTTGGGAAAAAAAATAAAAAAATCCAAAATCAGACAGTGTTGAGACCAGAGAGGCTAAGACCGCATTGACTCAGTGCGGTATTCAGCCTCTCTGGTGTCAAGTCTGATATTGGAAAAAAAAAAAAAATCCAAAATCAGACAGTGTTGACACCAGAGAGGCTAAGACCGCATTGACTCAGTGCGGTATTCAGCCTCTCTGGTGTCAAGTCTGATTTTGGAAAAAAAAAAAAAAAATCCAAAATCAGACAGAGTGTTGAGACCAGAGAGGCTAAGACCGCATTGACTCAGTGCGGTATTCAGCCTCTCTGGTGTCAAGTCTGATTTTGGAAAAAAAAAAAAAAATCCAAAATCAGACAGAGTGTTGACACCAGAGAGGCTAAGACCGCATTGACTCAGTGCGGTATTCAGCCTCTCTGGTGTCAAGTCTGATTTTGGAAAAAAAAAAAAAAAATCCAAAATCAGACAGAGTGTTGACACCAGAGAGGCTAAGACCGCATTGACTCAGTGCGGTATTCAGCCTCTCTGGTGTCAAGTCTGATTTTGGAAAAAAAAAAAAAAAATCCAAAATCAGACAGAGTGTTGACACCAGAGAGGCTAAGACCGCATTGACTCAGTGCGGTATTCAGCCTCTCTGGTGTCAAGTCTGATTTTGGAAAAAAAAAAAAAAAAATCCAAAATCAGACAGAGTGTTGAGACCAGAGAGGCTAAGACCGCATTGACTCAGTGCGGTATTCAGCCTCTCTGGTGTCAAGTCTGATTTTGGAAAAAAAATAATAATAATCCAAAATCAGACAGAGTGTTGACACCAGAGAGGCTAAGACCGCATTGACTCAGTGCGGTATTCAGCCTCTCTGGTGTCAAGTCTGATTTTGGGAAAAAAAAATAAAAAAATCCAAAATCAGACAGAGTGTTGAGACCAGAGAGGCTAAGACCGCATTGACTCAGTGCGGTATTCAGCCTTCTGGTGTCAAGTCTGATTTTGGAAAAAAAAAAAAAAATCCAAAATCAGACAGAGTGTTGACACCAGAGAGGCTAAGACCGCATTGACTCAGTGCGGTATTCAGCCTCTCTGGTGTCAAGTCTGATTTTGGAAAAAAAAAAAAAAAATCCAAAATCAGACAGAGTGTTGACACCAGAGAGGCTAAGACCGCATTGACTCAGTGCGGTATTCAGCCTCTCTGGTGTCAAGTCTGATTTGGAAAAAAAAAAAAAAAAAAAACAAAATCAGACAGAGTGTTGAGACCAGAGAGGCTAAGACCCGCATTGACTCAGTGCGGTATTCAGCCTCTCTGGTGTCAAGTCTGATTTTGGAAAAAAAAAAAAAAAATCCAAAATCAGACAGAGTGTTGACACCAGAGAGGCTAAGACCGCATTGACTCAGTGCGGTATTCAGCCTCTCTGGTGTCAAGTCTGATTTTGGAAAAAAAAAAAAAAAATCCAAAATCAGACAGAGTGTTGAGACCAGAGAGGCTAAGACCGCATTGACTCAGTGCGGTATTCAGCCTCTCTGGTGTCAAGTCTGATTTTGGAAAAAAAAAATAATAATCCAAAAATCAGACAGAGTGTTGACACCAGAGAGGCTAAGACCGCATTGACTCAGTGCGGTATTCAGCCTCTCTGGTGTCAAGTCTGATTTTGGAAAAAAAAAAAAAAAAATCCAAAATCAGACAGAGTGTTGAGACCAGAGAGGCTAAGACCGCATTGACTCAGTGCGGTATTCAGCCTCTCTGGTGTCAAGTCTGATTTTGGAAAAAAAAAAAAAAAAAAAAAAAAATCAGACAGAGTGTTGAGACCAGAGAGGCTAAGACCGCATTGACTCAGTGCGGTATTCAGCCTCTCTGGTGTCAAGTCTGATTTTGGAAAAAAAATAATAATAATCCAAAAATCAGACAGAGTGTTGACACCAGAGAGGCTAAGACCGCATTGACTCAGTGCGGTATTCAGCCTCTCTGGTGTCAAGTCTGATTTTGGAAAAAAAAAAAAAAAAAAAATCCAAAATCAGACAGAGTGTTGAGACCAGAGAGGCTAAGACCGCATTGACTCAGTGCGGTATTCAGCCTCTCTGGTGTCAAGTCTGATTTTGGGAAAAAAAAAAAAAAAATCCAAAATCAGACAGAGTGTTGAGACCAGAGAGGCTAAGACTGCATTGACTCAGTGCGGTATTCAGCCTTTCTGGTGTCAAGTCTGATTTTGGAAAAAAAAAAAAAAATCCAAAATCAGACAGAGTGTTGACACCAGAGAGGCTAAGACCGCATTGACTCAGTGCGGTATTCAGCCTCTCTGGTGTCAAGTCTGATTTTGGAAAAAAAAAAAAAAAATCCAAAATCAGACAGAGTGTTGAGACCAGAGAGGCTAAGACCGCATTGACTCAGTGCGGTATTCAGCCTCTCTGGTGTCAAGTCTGATTTTGGAAAAAAAAAAAAAAATCCAAAATCAGACAGAGTGTTGACACCAGAGAGGCTAAGACCGCATTGACTCAGTGCGGTATTCAGCCTCTCTGGTGTCAAGTCTGATTTTGGAAAAAAAAAAAAAAAATCCAAAATCAGACAGAGTGTTGAGACCAGAGAGGCTAAGACCGCATTGACTCAGTGCGGTATTCAGCCTCTCTGGTGTCAAGTCTGATTTTGGAAAAAAAAAAAAAAAAATCCAAAATCAGACAGAGTGTTGAGACCAGAGAGGCTAAGACCGCATTGACTCAGTGCGGTATTCAGCCTCTCTGGTGTCAAGTCTGATTTTGGAAAAAAAAAAAAAAAAATCCAAAATCAGACAGAGTGTTGACACCAGAGAGGCTAAGACCGCATTGACTCAGTGCGGTATTCAGCCTCTCTGGTGTCAAGTCTGATTTTGGAAAAAAAAAAAAAAAAATCCAAAATCAGACAGAGTGTTGAGACCAGAGAGGCTAAGACCGCATTGACTCAGTGCGGTATTCAGCCTCTCTTGGTGTCAAGTCTGATTTTGGAAAAAAAAAAAAAAAAAATCCAAAATCAGACAGAGTGTTGAGACCAGAGAGGCTAAGACCGCATTGACTCAGTGCGGTATTCAGCCTCTCTGGTGTCAAGTCTGATTTTGGAAAAAAAAAAAAAAAATCCAAAATCAGACAGAGTGTTGACACCAGAGAGGCTAAGACCGCATTGACTCAGTGCGGTATTCAGCCTCTCTGGTGTCAAGTCTGATTTTGGAAAAAAAAAAAAAAAATCCAAAATCAGACAGAGTGTTGACACCAGAGAGGCTAAGACCGCATTGACTCAGTGCGGTATTCAGCCTCTCTGGTGTCAAGTCTGATTTTGGAAAAAAAAAAAAAAAATCCAAAATCAGACAGAGTGTTGACACCAGAGAGGCTAAGACCGCATTGACTCAGTGCGGTATTCAGCCTCTCGGGTGTCAAGTCTGATTTTGGAAAAAAAAAAAAAAAAATCCAAAATCAGACAGAGTGTTGAGACCAGAGAGGCTAAGACCGCATTGACTCAGTGCGGTATTCAGCCTCTCGGGTGTCAAGTCTGATTTTGGAAAAAAAAAAAAAAAATCCAAAATCAGACAGAGTGTTGACACCAGAGAGGCTAAGACCGCATTGACTCAGTGCGGTATTCAGCCTCTCTGGTGTCAAGTCTGATTTTGGGAAAAAAAATAAAAAAATCCAAAATCAGACAGTGTTGAGACCAGAGAGGCTAAGACTGCATTGACTCAGTGCGGTATTCAGCCTCTCTGGTGTCAAGTCTGATTTTGGAAAAAAAAAAAAAAAATCCAAAATCAGACAGAGTGTTGAGACCAGAGAGGCTAAGACCGCATTGACTCAGTGCGGTATTCAGCCTCTCTGGTGTCAAGTCTGATTTTGGAAAAAAAAAAAAAAAAAAATCCAAAATCAGACAGAGTGTTGAGACCAGAGAGGCTAAGACTCCATTGACTCAGTGCGGTATTCAGCCTCTCTGGTGTCAAGTCTGATTTTGGGAAAAAAAAATAAAAAATCCAAAATCAGACAGAGTGTTGAGACCAGAGAGGCTAAGACCGCATTGACTCAGTGCAGTATTCAGCCTTTCTGGTGTCAAGTCTGATTTTGGAAAAAAAAAAAAAAATCCAAAATCAGACAGAGTGTTGACACCAGAGAGGCTAAGACCGCATTGACTCAGTGCGGTATTCAGCCTCTCTGGTGTCAAGTCTGATTTTGGAAAAAAAAAAAAAAAAATCCAAAATCAGACAGAGTGTTGACACCAGAGAGGCTAAGACCGCATTGACTCAGTGCGGTATTCAGCCTCTCTGGTGTCAAGTCTGATTTTGGAAAAAAAAAAAAAAAAATCCAAAATCAGACAGAGTGTTGAGACCAGAGAGGCTAAGACCGCATTGACTCAGTGCGGTATTCAGCCTCTCTGGTGTCAAGTCTGATTTTGGAAAAAAAAAAATAATAATCCAAAAATCAGACAGAGTGTTGACACCAGAGAGGCTAAGACCGCATTGACTCAGTGCGGTATTCAGCCTCTCTGGTGTCAAGTCTGATTTTGGAAAAAAAAAAAAAAAAATCCAAAATCAGACAGAGTGTTGAGACCAGAGAGGCTAAGACTGCATTGACTCAGTGCGGTATTCAGCCTCTCTGGTGTCAAGTCTGATTTTGGAAAAAAAAAAAAAAATCCAAAATCAGACAGAGTGTTGACACCAGAGAGGCTAAGACCGCATTGACTCAGTGCGGTATTCAGCCTCTCTGGTGTCAAGTCTGATTTTGGAAAAAAAAAAAAAAAATCCAAAATCAGACAGAGTGTTGACACCAGAGAGGCTAAGACCGCATTGACTCAGTGCGGTATTCAGCCTCTCTGGTGTCAAGTCTGATTTTGGAAAAAAAAAAAAAAAATCCAAAATCAGACAGAGTGTTGACACCAGAGAGGCTAAGACCGCATTGACTCAGTGCGGTATTCAGCCTCTCGGGTGTCAAGTCTGATTTTGGAAAAAAAAAAAAAAAAATCCAAAATCAGACAGAGTGTTGAGACCAGAGAGGCTAAGACCGCATTGACTCAGTGCGGTATTCAGCCTCTCGGGTGTCAAGTCTGATTTTGGAAAAAAAAAAAAAAAATCCAAAATCAGACAGAGTGTTGACACCAGAGAGGCTAAGACCGCATTGACTCAGTGCGGTATTCAGCCTCTCTGGTGTCAAGTCTGATTTTGGGAAAAAAAATAAAAAAATCCAAAATCAGACAGTGTTGAGACCAGAGAGGCTAAGACCGCATTGACTCAGTGCGGTATTCAGCCTCTCTGGTGTCAAGTCTGATTTTGGAAAAAAAAAAAAAAAATCCAAAATCAGACAGAGTGTTGAGACCAGAGAGGCTAAGTCCGCATTGACTCAGTGCGGTATTCAGCCTCTCTGGTGTCAAGTCTGATTTTGGAAAAAAAAAAAAAAAAAATCCAAAATCAGACAGAGTGTTGACACCAGAGAGGCTAAGACCGCATTGACTCAGTGCGGTATTCAGCCTCTCTGGTGTCAAGTCTGATTTTGGAAAAAAAAAAAAAAAAATCCAAAATCAGACAGAGTGTTGAGACCAGAGAGGCTAAGACCGCATTGACTCAGTGCGGTATTCAGCCTCTCTGGTGTCAAGTCTGATTTTGGAAAAAAAAAAAAAAAAAATCCAAAATCAGACAGAGTGTTGACACCAGAGAGGCTAAGACCGCATTGACTCAGTGCGGTATTCAGCCTCTCTGGTGTCAAGTCTGATTTTGGAAAAAAAAAAAAAAAATCCAAAATCAGACAGAGTGTTGAGACTAGAGAGGCTAAGTCTGCATTGACTCAGTGCGGTATTCAGCCTCTCTGGTGTCAAGTCTGATTTTGGAAAAAAAAAAAAAAAAATCCAAAATCAGACAGAGTGTTGACACCAGAGAGGCTAAGACCGCATTGACTCAGTGCGGTATTCAGCCTCTCTGGTGTCAAGTCTGATTTTGGAAAAAAAAAAAAAAAATCCAAAATCAGACAGAGTGTTGAGACCAGAGAGGCTAAGACCGCATTGACTCAGTGCGGTATTCAGCCTCTCTGGTGTCAAGTCTGATTTTGGAAAAAAAAAAAAAAAATCCAAAATCAGACAGAGTGTTGACACCAGAGAGGCTAAGACCGCATTGACTCAGTGCGGTATTCAGCCTCTCTGGTGTCAAGTCTGATTTTGGAAAAAAAAAAAAAAAATCCAAAATCAGACAGAGTGTTGACACCAGAGAGGCTAAGACTGCATTGACTCAGTGCAGTATTCAGCCTCTCTGGTGTCAAGTCTGATTTTGGAAAAAAAAAAAAAATCCAAAATCAGACAGAGTGTTGAGACCAGAGAGGCTAAGACCGCATTGACTCAGTGCGGTATTCAGCCTCTCTGGTGTCAAGTCTGATTTTGGAAAAAAAAAAAAAAAATCCAAAATCAGACAGAGTGTTGAGACCAGAGAGGCTAAGTCCGCATTGACTCAGTGCGGTATTCAGCCTCTCTGGTGTCAAGTCTGATTTTGGAAAAAAAAAAAAAAAAATCCAAAATCAGACAGAGTGTTGAGACCAGAGAGGCTAAGTCCGCATTGACTCAGTGCGGTATTCAGCCTCTCTGGTGTCAAGTCTGATTTTGGAAAAAAAAAAAAAAAAAATCCAAAATCAGACAGAGTGTTGACACCAGAGAGGCTAAGACCGCATTGACTCAGTGCGGTATTCAGCCTCTCTGGTGTCAAGTCTGATTTTGGAAAAAAAAAAAAAAAAATCCAAAATCAGACAGAGTGTTGAGACCAGAGAGGCTAAGACCGCATTGACTCAGTGCGGTATTCAGCCTCTCTGGTGTCAAGTCTGATTTTGGAAAAAAAAAAAAAAAAAATCCAAAATCAGACAGAGTGTTGACACCAGAGAGGCTAAGACCGCATTGACTCAGTGCGGTATTCAGCCTCTCTGGTGTCAAGTCTGATTTTGGAAAAAAAAAAAAAAAATCCAAAATCAGACAGAGTGTTGAGACTAGAGAGGCTAAGTCCGCATTGACTCAGTGCGGTATTCAGCCTCTCTGGTGTCAAGTCTGATTTTGGAAAAAAAAAAAAAAAAAATCCAAAATCAGACAGAGTGTTGACACCAGAGAGGCTAAGACCGCATTGACTCAGTGCGGTATTCAGCCTCTCTGGTGTCAAGTCTGATTTTGGAAAAAAAAAAAAAAAATCCAAAATCAGACAGAGTGTTGAGACCAGAGAGGCTAAGACCGCATTGACTCAGTGCGGTATTCAGCCTCTCTGGTGTCAAGTCTGATTTTGGAAAAAAAAAAAAAAAATCCAAAATCAGACAGAGTGTTGAGACCAGAGAGGCTAAGACCGCATTGACTCAGTGCGGTATTCAGCCTCTCTGGTGTCAAGTCTGATTTTGGAAGAAAAAAAAAAAAAATCCAAAATCAGACAGAGTGTTGAGACCAGAGAGGCTAAGACCGCATTGACTCAGTGCGGTATTCAGCCTCTCTGGTGTCAAGTCTGATTTTGGAAAAAAAAAAAAAAAATCCAAAATCAGACAGAGTGTTGACACCAGAGAGGCTAAGACCGCATTGACTCAGTGCGGTATTCAGCCTCTCTGGTGTCAAGTCTGATTTTGGAAAAAAAAAAAAAAAATCCAAAATCAGACAGAGTGTTGACACCAGAGAGGCTAAGACTGCATTGACTCAGTGCGGTATTCAGCCTCTCTGGTGTCAAGTCTGATTTTGGAAAAAAAAAAAAAAATCCAAAATCAGACAGAGTGTTGAGACCAGAGAGGCTAAGACCGCATTGACTCAGTGCGGTATTCAGCCTCTCTGGTGTCAAGTCTGATTTTGGAAAAAAAAAAAAAAAATCCAAAATCAGACAGAGTGTTGAGACCAGAGAGGCTAAGTCCGCATTGACTCAGTGCGGTATTCAGCCTCTCTGGTGTCAAGTCTGATTTTGGAAAAAAAAAAAAAAAAATCCAAAATCAGACAGAGTGTTGAGACCAGAGAGGCTAAGTCCGCATTGACTCAGTGCGGTATTCAGCCTCTCTGGTGTCAAGTCTGATTTTGGAAAAAAAAAAAAAAAAAATCCAAAATCAGACAGAGTGTTGACACCAGAGAGGCTAAGACCGCATTGACTCAGTGCGGTATTCAGCCTCTCTGGTGTCAAGTCTGATTTTGGAAAAAAAAAAAAAAAAATCCAAAATCAGACAGAGTGTTGAGACCAGAGAGGCTAAGACCGCATTGACTCAGTGCGGTATTCAGCCTCTCTGGTGTCAAGTCTGATTTTGGAAAAAAAAAAAAAAAAAATCCAAAATCAGACAGAGTGTTGAGACCAGAGAGGCTAAGACCGCATTGACTCAGTGCGGTATTCAGCCTCTCTGGTGTCAAGTCTGATTTTGGAAAAAAAAAAAAAAAAAATCCAAAATCAGACAGAGTGTTGAGACCAGAGAGGCTAAGACCGCATTGACTCAGTGCGGTATTCAGCCTCTCTGGTGTCAAGTCTGATTTTGGAAAAAAAAAAAAAAAATCCAAAATCAGACAGAGTGTTGAGACCAGAGAGGCTAAGACCGCATTGACTCAGTGCGGTATTCAGCCTCTCTGGTGTCAAGTCTGATTTTGGAAAAAAAAAAAAAAAAAAAATCCAAAATCAGACAGAGTGTTGAGACCAGAGAGGCTAAGACCGCATTGACTCAGTGCGGTATTCAGCCTCTCTGGTGTCAAGTCTGATTTTGGAAAAAAAAAAAAAAAAAAAATCCAAAATCAGACAGAGTGTTGAGACCAGAGAGGCTAAGTCAAGTCAAGTCAAGTCAAGTTTATTTATATAGCCCTAATTCACAAGCATGTCTCAGAGGGCTTCACAGAAAGTATGTCTAGCTGATTCTAGCTAACACACAATAACAAGAATATACAGAATAAAGATAACATTTGAACATTTGAAGAAAACAGGAGAGTGGAGGAGGGAGGGAGAGGGAGGAGGGAGGAGGGGAGAAAATAGGAAATGTGGGGAGGTGGGAGGGCGCAGGGGAAGGAGAGCAGTGGGAATGTGAGAGAGGGGAGAGGACAGAGAGGAGGAGAGAACAGAGAAGGAGAGGTGGAAGGGTACAGGGGAGGTAGAGTAGAGGTAGGGTCTAGGGTGGAGGGAGGGAGGGAGGAGAGGGGGGAGGTGGGGAGAAAATAGGAAATGTGGAGGAGGAGAGAACAGGGGAGGAGAGATGAGGGTGCAGGGGAGGGAGAACCAGGGTAGGGATAGGGTCTAGGGTTGAGGGAGGGGAGGGAATAGGATACGGGCCCGGATTAGGGCGAGGGTGGGGAGAAATGGGAAATGTGGAGGAGGAGAGAACAGAGAAGGAGAGGGTGCAGGGGAGGGAGAGCAGGGGGAATGTGAGAGGGAGGAGAGGGCAGAGAGGAGGAGAGAACAGAGAAGGAGAGGTGGGGGGGGCGCAGGGGAAGGAGAGCAGTGGGAATGTGAGGGTACAGGGGAGGTAGAGTAGAGGTAGGGTCTAGGGTGGAGGGAGGGAGTAGGATACGGGCCCGGATTAGGGCGAGGGTGGGGAGAAAATGGGAAATGTGGAGGAGGAAGAACAGAGAAGGAGAGGTGGGAGGGTGCAGGGGAAGGAGAGCAGGGGGAATGTGAGAGAGGGGGGAGGACAGAGAGTAGAGGTGCAGGGGAAGGAGAGCAGGGGAAGAAGAGCAGGGGGAATGTGAGAGAGGGGGGAGGACAGAGAGTAGAGGTAGGGTCTAGGGTGGAGGGAGGGAGTAGGATACGGGCCCGGATTAGGGCGAGGGTGGGGGGAAAATGGGAAATGTGGAGGAGGAGAGGACAGAGAAGGAGAGGTGGGAGGGTGCAGGGGGAGGAGAGCAGGGGGAATGTGAGAGAGGGGGGAGGACAGAGAGGCAGAGAAGGAGGGGTGGGAGGGTGCAGGGGAAGGAGAGCAGGGGGAATGTGAGAGAAGGGAGAGCAGGAAGTGGCAGGGATTCAGGAAAATAGGGGAGAAGAGGAGGAAGAGGAAGGAGCAGAGGGGGGGAGAATGAGGAGAGAGCAGGAGAAGGGAGGGGGGGGCGGTGGGATGTGGGGGAGGAAAGAGCATGGAAAGAGAGGAGAACAAGAAGGGGGAAGAAGGGAAGAAGCGGGGAAAGGGGGAAAGAGAGGGGGGACAACTGACTACTCTAAGCATTAACCAGAGCTAACTGGGACATAGTATCTAGCTAATCTACAGCCTAATCTGGCCTATCCTACCCTGCTCTAGTCTGATTTTAGCCTGAACACTAACAGGTCAGCCTTAGGCTGTAGCTAATCTATCGCCTACCTAAGCTGTTCTAAACCAACCGGCAGCCCTCGACCAGTGATGAAGAGCACCGATGCCCCCCGACCCGGCCCCCGCCCACATATGGCGTGGGAGGGAAGGCCAGGCCGGGACACAGCGGCACCCCCTCACCCCCAGTGAACGCAAGAAAACCTTTCCACCATATGGATCGCCGCATGGATTGCCCCAGTGACTTGGCTGAGGAGGAACCTTGTGAGGTCGTTGTGCTAGGGGCCAATTGCTGCGGCTAAGACCGCATTGACTCAGTGCGGTATTCAGCCTCTCTGGTGTCAAGTCTGATTTTGGAAGAAAAAAAAAAAAAATCCAAAATCAGACAGAGTGTTGAGACCAGAGAGGCTAAGACCGCATTGACTCAGTGCGGTATTCAGCCTCTCTGGTGTCAAGTCTGATTTTGGAAAAAAAAAAAAAAAATCCAAAATCAGACAGAGTGTTGACACCAGAGAGGCTAAGACCGCATTGACTCAGTGCGGTATTCAGCCTCTCTGGTGTCAAGTCTGATTTTGGAAAAAAAAAAAAAAAAATCCAAAATCAGACAGAGTGTTGACACCAGAGAGGCTAAGACTGCATTGACTCAGTGCGGTATTCAGCCTCTCTGGTGTCAAGTCTGATTTTGGAAAAAAAAAAAAAATCCAAAATCAGACAGAGTGTTGAGACCAGAGAGGCTAAGACCGCATTGACTCAGTGCGGTATTCAGCCTCTCTGGTGTCAAGTCTGATTTTGGAAAAAAAAAAAAAAAATCCAAAATCAGACAGAGTGTTGAGACCAGAGAGGCTAAGTCCGCATTGACTCAGTGCGGTATTCAGCCTCTCTGGTGTCAAGTCTGATTTTGGAAAAAAAAAAAAAAAAATCCAAAATCAGACAGAGTGTTGAGACCAGAGAGGCTAAGTCCGCATTGACTCAGTGCGGTATTCAGCCTCTCTGGTGTCAAGTCTGATTTTGGAAAAAAAAAAAAAAAAAATCCAAAATCAGACAGAGTGTTGACACCAGAGAGGCTAAGACCGCATTGACTCAGTGCGGTATTCAGCCTCTCTGGTGTCAAGTCTGATTTTGGAAAAAAAAAAAAAAAAAATCCAAAATCAGACAGAGTGTTGAGACCAGAGAGGCTAAGACCGCATTGACTCAGTGCGGTATTCAGCCTCTCTGGTGTCAAGTCTGATTTTGGAAAAAAAAAAAAAAAAAATCCAAAATCAGACAGAGTGTTGACACCAGAGAGGCTAAGACCGCATTGACTCAGTGCGGTATTCAGCCTCTCTGGTGTCAAGTCTGATTTTGGAAAAAAAAAAAAAAAAATCCAAAATCAGATAGAGTGTTGAGACTAGAGAGGCTAAGTCCGCATTGACTCAGTGCGGTATTCAGCCTCTCTGGTGTCAAGTCTGATTTTGGAAAAAAAAAAAAAAAAAATCCAAAATCAGACAGAGTGTTGACACCAGAGAGGCTAAGACCGCATTGACTCAGTGCGGTATTCAGCCTCTCTGGTGTCAAGTCTGATTTTGGAAAAAAAAAAAAAAAAAATCCAAAATCAGACAGAGTGTTGACACCAGAGAGGCTAAGACCGCATTGACTCAGTGCGGTATTCAGCCTCTCTGGTGTCAAGTCTGATTTTGGAAAAAAAAAAAAAAAAATCCAAAATCAGACAGAGTGTTGAGACTAGAGAGGCTAAGTCCGCATTGACTCAGTGCGGTATTCAGCCTCTCTGGTGTCAAGTCTGATTTTGGAAAAAAAAAAAAAAAAAATCCAAAATCAGACAGAGTGTTGACACCAGAGAGGCTAAGACCGCATTGACTCAGTGCGGTATTCAGCCTCTCTGGTGTCAAGTCTGATTTTGGAAAAAAAAAAAAAAAATCCAAAATCAGACAGAGTGTTGAGACCAGAGAGGCTAAGACCGCATTGACTCAGTGCGGTATTCAGCCTCTCTGGTGTCAAGTCTGATTTTGGAAAAAAAAAAAAAAAAAAAAAAAATCAGACAGAGTGTTGAGACCAGAGAGGCTAAGACCGCATTGACTCAGTGCGGTATTCAGCCTCTCTGGTGTCAAGTCTGATTTTGGAAAAAAAATAATAATAATCCAAAAATCAGACAGAGTGTTGACACCAGAGAGGCTAAGACCGCATTGACTCAGTGCGGTATTCAGCCTCTCTGGTGTCAAGTCTGATTTTGGAAAAAAAAAAAAAAAAAAAATCCAAAATCAGACAGAGTGTTGAGACCAGAGAGGCTAAGACCGCATTGACTCAGTGCGGTATTCAGCCTCTCTGGTGTCAAGTCTGATTTTGGGAAAAAAAAAAAAAAATCCAAAATCAGACAGAGTGTTGAGACCAGAGAGGCTAAGACCGCATTGACTCAGTGCGGTATTCAGCCTTTCTGGTGTCAAGTCTGATTTTGGAAAAAAAAAAAAAATCCAAAATCAGACAGAGTGTTGACACCAGAGAGGCTAAGACCGCATTGACTCAGTGCGGTATTCAGCCTCTCTGGTGTCAAGTCTGATTTTGGAAAAAAAAAAAAAAAATCCAAAATCAGACAGAGTGTTGAGACCAGAGAGGCTAAGACCGCATTGACTCAGTGCGGTATTCAGCCTCTCTGGTGTCAAGTCTGATTTTGGAAAAAAAAAAAAAAAATCCAAAATCAGACAGAGTGTTGACACCAGAGAGGCTAAGACCGCATTGACTCAGTGCGGTATTCAGCCTCTCTGGTGTCAAGTCTGATTTTGGAAAAAAAAAAAAAAAAAATCCAAAATCAGACAGAGTGTTGACACCAGAGAGGCTAAGACCGCATTGACTCAGTGCGGTATTCAGCCTCTCTGGTGTCAAGTCTGATTTTGGAAAAAAAAAAAAAAAAATCCAAAATCAGATAGAGTGTTGAGACTAGAGAGGCTAAGTCCGCATTGACTCAGTGCGGTATTCAGCCTCTCTGGTGTCAAGTCTGATTTTGGAAAAAAAAAAAAAAAAAATCCAAAATCAGACAGAGTGTTGACACCAGAGAGGCTAAGACCGCATTGACTCAGTGCGGTATTCAGCCTCTCTGGTGTCAAGTCTGATTTTGGAAAAAAAAAAAAAAAAAATCCAAAATCAGACAGAGTGTTGACACCAGAGAGGCTAAGACCGCATTGACTCAGTGCGGTATTCAGCCTCTCTGGTGTCAAGTCTGATTTTGGAAAAAAAAAAAAAAAAATCCAAAATCAGACAGAGTGTTGAGACTAGAGAGGCTAAGTCCGCATTGACTCAGTGCGGTATTCAGCCTCTCTGGTGTCAAGTCTGATTTTGGAAAAAAAAAAAAAAAAAATCCAAAATCAGACAGAGTGTTGACACCAGAGAGGCTAAGACCGCATTGACTCAGTGCGGTATTCAGCCTCTCTGGTGTCAAGTCTGATTTTGGAAAAAAAAAAAAAAAATCCAAAATCAGACAGAGTGTTGAGACCAGAGAGGCTAAGACCGCATTGACTCAGTGCGGTATTCAGCCTCTCTGGTGTCAAGTCTGATTTTGGAAAAAAAAAAAAAAAAAAAAAAAAATCAGACAGAGTGTTGAGACCAGAGAGGCTAAGACCGCATTGACTCAGTGCGGTATTCAGCCTCTCTGGTGTCAAGTCTGATTTTGGAAAAAAAATAATAATAATCCAAAAATCAGACAGAGTGTTGACACCAGAGAGGCTAAGACCGCATTGACTCAGTGCGGTATTCAGCCTCTCTGGTGTCAAGTCTGATTTTGGAAAAAAAAAAAAAAAAAAAAATCCAAAATCAGACAGAGTGTTGAGACCAGAGAGGCTAAGACCGCATTGACTCAGTGCGGTATTCAGCCTCTCTGGTGTCAAGTCTGATTTTGGGAAAAAAAAAAAAAAAATCCAAAATCAGACAGAGTGTTGAGACCAGAGAGGCTAAGACCGCATTGACTCAGTGCGGTATTCAGCCTTTCTGGTGTCAAGTCTGATTTTGGAAAAAAAAAAAAAATCCAAAATCAGACAGAGTGTTGACACCAGAGAGGCTAAGACCGCATTGACTCAGTGCGGGATTCAGCCTCTCTGGTGTCAAGTCTGATTTTGGAAAAAAAAAAAAAAAATCCAAAATCAGACAGAGTGTTGAGACCAGAGAGGCTAAGACCGCATTGACTCAGTGCGGTATTCAGCCTCTCTGGTGTCAAGTCTGATTTTGGAAAAAAAAAAAAAAAATCCAAAATCAGACAGAGTGTTGACACCAGAGAGGCTAAGACCGCATTGACTCAGTGCAGTATTCAGCCTCTCTGGTGTCAAGTCTGATTTTGGAAAAAAAAAAAAAAAATCCAAAATCAGACAGAGTGTTGAGACCAGAGAGGCTAAGACCGCATTGACTCAGTGCGGTATTCAGCCTCTCTGGTGTCAAGTCTGATTTTGGAAAAAAAAAAAAAAAATCCAAAATCAGACAGAGTGTTGAGACCAGAGAGGCTAAGACCGCATTGACTCAGTGCGGTATTCAGCCTCTCTGGTGTCAAGTCTGATTTTGGAAAAAAAAAAAAAAAAATCCAAAATCAGACAGAGTGTTGACACCAGAGAGGCTAAGACCGCATTGACTCAGTGCGGTATTCAGCCTCTCTGGTGTCAAGTCTGATTTTGGAAAAAAAAAAAAAAAAATCCAAAATCAGACAGAGTGTTGAGACCAGAGAGGCTAAGACCGCATTGACTCAGTGCGGTATTCAGCCTTTCTGGTGTCAAGTCTGATTTTGGAAAAAAAAAAAAAATCCAAAATCAGACAGAGTGTTGACACCAGAGAGGCTAAGACCGCATTGACTCAGTGCGGTATTCAGCCTCTCTGGTGTCAAGTCTGATTTTGGAAAAAAAAAAAAAAAATCCAAAATCAGACAGAGTGTTGAGACCAGAGAGGCTAAGACCGCATTGACTCAGTGCGGTATTCAGCCTCTCTGGTGTCAAGTCTGATTTTGGAAAAAAAAAAAAAAAATCCAAAATCAGACAGAGTGTTGACACCAGAGAGGCTAAGACCGCATTGACTCAGTGCAGTATTCAGCCTCTCTGGTGTCAAGTCTGATTTTGGAAAAAAAAAAAAAAAATCCAAAATCAGACAGAGTGTTGAGACCAGAGAGGCTAAGACCGCATTGACTCAGTGCGGTATTCAGCCTCTCTGGTGTCAAGTCTGATTTTGGAAAAAAAAAAAAAAAATCCAAAATCAGACAGAGTGTTGAGACCAGAGAGGCTAAGACCGCATTGACTCAGTGCGGTATTCAGCCTCTCTGGTGTCAAGTCTGATTTTGGAAAAAAAAAAAAAAAAATCCAAAATCAGACAGAGTGTTGACACCAGAGAGGCTAAGACCGCATTGACTCAGTGCGGTATTCAGCCTCTCTGGTGTCAAGTCTGATTTTGGAAAAAAAAAAAAAAAAATCCAAAATCAGACAGAGTGTTGAGACCAGAGAGGCTAAGACCGCATTGACTCAGTGCGGTATTCAGCCTCTCTTGGTGTCAAGTCTGATTTTGGAAAAAAAAAAAAAAAAAAATCCAAAATCAGACAGAGTGTTGAGACCAGAGAGGCTAAGACCGCATTGACTCAGTGCGGTATTCAGCCTCTCTGGTGTCAAGTCTGATTTTGGAAAAAAAAAAAAAAAATCCAAAATCAGACAGAGTGTTGACACCAGAGAGGCTAAGACCGCATTGACTCAGTGCGGTATTCAGCCTCTCTGGTGTCAAGTCTGATTTTGGAAAAAAAAAAAAAAAAATCCAAAATCAGACAGAGTGTTGACACCAGAGAGGCTAAGACCGCATTGACTCAGTGCGGTATTCAGCCTCTCTGGTGTCAAGTCTGATTTTGGAAAAAAAAAAAAAAAATCCAAAATCAGACAGAGTGTTGACACCAGAGAGGCTAAGACCGCATTGACTCAGTGCGGTATTCAGCCTCTCGGGTGTCAAGTCTGATTTTGGAAAAAAAAAAAAAAAAATCCAAAATCAGACAGAGTGTTGAGACCAGAGAGGCTAAGACCGCATTGACTCAGTGCGGTATTCAGCCTCTCGGGTGTCAAGTCTGATTTTGGAAAAAAAAAAAAAAAATCCAAAATCAGACAGAGTGTTGACACCAGAGAGGCTAAGACCGCATTGACTCAGTGCGGTATTCAGCCTCTCTGGTGTCAAGTCTGATTTTGGGAAAAAAAATAAAAAAATCCAAAATCAGACAGTGTTGAGACCAGAGAGGCTAAGACTGCATTGACTCAGTGCGGTATTCAGCCTCTCTGGTGTCAAGTCTGATTTTGGAAAAAAAAAAAAAAAAATCCAAAATCAGACAGAGTGTTGAGACCAGAGAGGCTAAGACCGCATTGACTCAGTGCGGTATTCAGCCTCTCTGGTGTCAAGTCTGATTTTGGAAAAAAAAAAAAAAAAAAAATCCAAAATCAGACAGAGTGTTGAGACCAGAGAGGCTAAGACTGCATTGACTCAGTGCGGTATTCAGCCTCTCTGGTGTCAAGTCTGATTTTGGGAAAAAAAAATAAAAAATCCAAAATCAGACAGAGTGTTGAGACCAGAGAGGCTAAGACCGCATTGACTCAGTGCAGTATTCAGCCTTTCTGGTGTCAAGTCTGATTTTGGAAAAAAAAAAAAAAATCCAAAATCAGACAGAGTGTTGACACCAGAGAGGCTAAGACCGCATTGACTCAGTGCGGTATTCAGCCTCTCTGGTGTCAAGTCTGATTTTGGAAAAAAAAAAAAAAAATCCAAAATCAGACAGAGTGTTGACACCAGAGAGGCTAAGACCGCATTGACTCAGTGCGGTATTCAGCCTCTCTGGTGTCAAGTCTGATTTTGGAAAAAAAAAAAAAAAAAATCCAAAATCAGACAGAGTGTTGAGACCAGAGAGGCTAAGACCGCATTGACTCAGTGCGGTATTCAGCCTCTCTGGTGTCAAGTCTGATTTTGGAAAAAAAAAAATAATAATCCAAAAATCAGACAGAGTGTTGACACCAGAGAGGCTAAGACAGCATTGACTCAGTGCGGTATTCAGCCTCTCTGGTGTCAAGTCTGATTTTGGAAAAAAAAAAAAAAAAATCCAAAATCAGACAGAGTGTTGAGACCAGAGAGGCTAAGACCGCATTGACTCAGTGCGGTATTCAGCCTCTCTGGTGTCAAGTCTGATTTTGGAAAAAAAAAAAAAAAATCCAAAATCAGACAGAGTGTTGACACCAGAGAGGCTAAGACCGCATTGACTCAGTGCGGTATTCAGCCTCTCTGGTGTCAAGTCTGATTTTGGAAAAAAAAAAAAAAAATCCAAAATCAGACAGAGTGTTGACACCAGAGAGGCTAAGACCGCATTGACTCAGTGCGGTATTCAGCCTCTCTGGTGTCAAGTCTGATTTTGGAAAAAAAAAAAAAAAATCCAAAATCAGACAGAGTGTTGACACCAGAGAGGCTAAGACCGCATTGACTCAGTGCGGTATTCAGCCTCTCGGGTGTCAAGTCTGATTTTGGAAAAAAAAAAAAAAAAAATCCAAAATCAGACAGAGTGTTGAGACCAGAGAGGCTAAGACCGCATTGACTCAGTGCGGTATTCAGCCTCTCGGGTGTCAAGTCTGATTTTGGAAAAAAAAAAAAAAAATCCAAAATCAGACAGAGTGTTGACACCAGAGAGGCTAAGACCGCATTGACTCAGTGCGGTATTCAGCCTCTCTGGTGTCAAGTCTGATTTTGGGAAAAAAAATAAAAAAATCCAAAATCAGACAGTGTTGAGACCAGAGAGGCTAAGACCGCATTGACTCAGTGCGGTATTCAGCCTCTCTGGTGTCAAGTCTGATTTTGGAAAAAAAAAAAAAAAATCCAAAATCAGACAGAGTGTTGAGACCAGAGAGGCTAAGACCGCATTGACTCAGTGCGGTATTCAGCCTCTCTGGTGTCAAGTCTGATTTTGGAAAAAAAAAAAAAAAATCCAAAATCAGACAGAGTGTTGAGACCAGAGAGGCTAAGACCGCATTGACTCAGTGCGGTATTCAGCCTCTCTGGTGTCAAGTCTGATTTTGGAAAAAAAAAAAAAAAAAAATCCAAAATCAGACAGAGTGTTGAGACCAGAGAGGCTAAGACCGCATTGACTCAGTGCGGTATTCAGCCTCTCTGGTGTCAAGTCTGATTTTGGAAAAAAAAAAAAAAAAAAAATCCAAAATCAGACAGAGTGTTGAGACCAGAGAGGCTAAGACCGCATTGACTCAGTGCGGTATTCAGCCTCTCTGGTGTCAAGTCTGATTTTGGAAGAAAAAAAAAAAAAATCCAAAATCAGACAGAGTGTTGAGACCAGAGAGGCTAAGACCGCATTGACTCAGTGCGGTATTCAGCCTCTCTGGTGTCAAGTCTGATTTTGGAAAAAAAAAAAAAAAATCCAAAATCAGACAGAGTGTTGACACCAGAGAGGCTAAGACCGCATTGACTCAGTGCGGTATTCAGCCTCTCTGGTGTCAAGTCTGATTTTGGAAAAAAAAAAAAAAAATCCAAAATCAGACAGAGTGTTGACACCAGAGAGGCTAAGACTGCATTGACTCAGTGCAGTATTCAGCCTCTCTGGTGTCAAGTCTGATTTTGGAAAAAAAAAAAAAATCCAAAATCAGACAGAGTGTTGAGACCAGAGAGGCTAAGACCGCATTGACTCAGTGCGGTATTCAGCCTCTCTGGTGTCAAGTCTGATTTTGGAAAAAAAAAAAAAAAAATCCAAAATCAGACAGAGTGTTGAGACCAGAGAGGCTAAGTCCGCATTGACTCAGTGCGGTATTCAGCCTCTCTGGTGTCAAGTCTGATTTTGGAAAAAAAAAAAAAAAAATCCAAAATCAGACAGAGTGTTGAGACCAGAGAGGCTAAGTCCGCATTGACTCAGTGCGGTATACAGCCTCTCTGGTGTCAAGTCTGATTTTGGAAAAAAAAAAAAAAAAAATCCAAAATCAGACAGAGTGTTGACACCAGAGAGGCTAAGACCGCATTGACTCAGTGCGGTATTCAGCCTCTCTGGTGTCAAGTCTGATTTTGGAAAAAAAAAAAAAAAAATCCAAAATCAGACAGAGTGTTGAGACCAGAGAGGCTAAGACCGCATTGACTCAGTGCGGTATTCAGCCTCTCTGGTGTCAAGTCTGATTTTGGAAAAAAAAAAAAAAAAAATCCAAAATCAGACAGAGTGTTGACACCAGAGAGGCTAAGACCGCATTGACTCAGTGCGGTATTCAGCCTCTCTGGTGTCAAGTCTGATTTTGGAAAAAAAAAAAAAAAAATCCAAAATCAGACAGAGTGTTGAGACTAGAGAGGCTAAGTCCGCATTGACTCAGTGCGGTATTCAGCCTCTCTGGTGTCAAGTCTGATTTTGGAAAAAAAAAAAAAAAAAATCCAAAATCAGACAGAGTGTTGACACCAGAGAGGCTAAGACCGCATTGACTCAGTGCGGTATTCAGCCTCTCTGGTGTCAAGTCTGATTTTGGAAAAAAAAAAAAAAAATCCAAAATCAGACAGAGTGTTGAGACCAGAGAGGCTAAGACCGCATTGACTCAGTGCGGTATTCAGCCTCTCTGGTGTCAAGTCTGATTTTGGAAAAAAAAAAAAAAAATCCAAAATCAGACAGAGTGTTGAGACCAGAGAGGCTAAGACCGCATTGACTCAGTGCGGTATTCAGCCTCTCTGGTGTCAAGTCTGATTTTGGAAGAAAAAAAAAAAAAATCCAAAATCAGACAGAGTGTTGAGACCAGAGAGGCTAAGACCGCATTGACTCAGTGCGGTATTCAGCCTCTCTGGTGTCAAGTCTGATTTTGGAAAAAAAAAAAAAAAATCCAAAATCAGACAGAGTGTTGACACCAGAGAGGCTAAGACCGCATTGACTCAGTGCAGTATTCAGCCTCTCTGGTGTCAAGTCTGATTTTGGAAAAAAAAAAAAAAAATCCAAAATCAGACAGAGTGTTGACACCAGAGAGGCTAAGACTGCATTGACTCAGTGCGGTATTCAGCCTCTCTGGTGTCAAGTCTGATTTTGGAAAAAAAAAAAAAAATCCAAAATCAGACAGAGTGTTGAGACCAGAGAGGCTAAGACCGCATTGACTCAGTGCGGTATTCAGCCTCTCTGGTGTCAAGTCTGATTTTGGAAAAAAAAAAAAAAAATCCAAAATCAGACAGAGTGTTGAGACCAGAGAGGCTAAGTCCGCATTGACTCAGTGCGGTATTCAGCCTCTCTGGTGTCAAGTCTGATTTTGGAAAAAAAAAAAAAAAAATCCAAAATCAGACAGAGTGTTGAGACCAGAGAGGCTAAGTCCGCATTGACTCAGTGCGGTATTCAGCCTCTCTGGTGTCAAGTCTGATTTTGGAAAAAAAAAAAAAAAAAATCCAAAATCAGACAGAGTGTTGACACCAGAGAGGCTAAGACCGCATTGACTCAGTGCGGTATTCAGCCTCTCTGGTGTCAAGTCTGATTTTGGAAAAAAAAAAAAAAAAATCCAAAATCAGACAGAGTGTTGAGACCAGAGAGGCTAAGACCGCATTGACTCAGTGCGGTATTCAGCCTCTCTGGTGTCAAGTCTGATTTTGGAAAAAAAAAAAAAAAAAATCCAAAATCAGACAGAGTGTTGAGACCAGAGAGGCTAAGACCGCATTGACTCAGTGCGGTATTCAGCCTCTCTGGTGTCAAGTCTGATTTTGGAAAAAAAAAAATCCAAAATCAGACAGAGTGTTGAGACCAGAGAGGCTAAGACCGCATTGACTCAGTGCGGTATTCAGCCTCTCTGGTGTCAAGTCTGATTTTGGAAAAAAAAAAAAAAAATCCAAAATCAGACAGAGTGTTGAGACCAGAGAGGCTAAGACCGCATTGACTCAGTGCGGTATTCAGCCTCTCTGGTGTCAAGTCTGATTTTGGAAAAAAAAAAAAAAAAAAAATCCAAAATCAGACAGAGTGTTGAGACCAGAGAGGCTAAGACCGCATTGACTCAGTGCGGTATTCAGCCTCTCTGGTGTCAAGTCTGATTTTGGAAAAAAAAAAAAAAAAAAAATCCAAAATCAGACAGAGTGTTGAGACCAGAGAGGCTAAGTCAAGTCAAGTCAAGTCAAGTTTATTTATATAGCCCTAATTCACAAGCATGTCTCAGAGGGCTTCACAGAAAGTATGTCTAGCTGATTCTAGCTAACACACAATAACAAGAATATACAGAATAAAGATAACATTTGAACATTTGAAGAAAACAGGAGAGTGGAGGAGGGAGGGAGAGGGAGGAGGGAGGAGGGGAGAAAATAGGAAATGTGGGGAGGTGGGAGGGCGCAGGGGAAGGAGAGCAGTGGGAATGTGAGAGAGGGGAGAGGACAGAGAGGAGGAGAGAACAGAGAAGGAGAGGTGGAAGGGTACAGGGGAGGTAGAGTAGAGGTAGGGTCTAGGGTGGAGGGAGGGAGGGAGGAGAGGGGGGAGGTGGGGAGAAAATAGGAAATGTGGAGGAGGAGAGAACAGGGGAGGAGAGATGAGGGTGCAGGGGAGGGAGAACCAGGGTAGGGATAGGGTCTAGGGTTGAGGGAGGGGAGGGAATAGGATACGGGCCCGGATTAGGGCGAGGGTGGGGAGAAATGGGAAATGTGGAGGAGGAGAGAACAGAGAAGGAGAGGGTGCAGGGGAGGGAGAGCAGGGGGAATGTGAGAGGGAGGAGAGGGCAGAGAGGAGGAGAGAACAGAGAAGGAGAGGTGGGGGGGCGCAGGGGAAGGAGAGCAGTGGGAATGTGAGGGTACAGGGGAGGTAGAGTAGAGGTAGGGTCTAGGGTGGAGGGAGGGAGTAGGATACGGGCCCGGATTAGGGCGAGGGTGGGGAGAAAATGGGAAATGTGGAGGAGGAAGAACAGAGAAGGAGAGGTGGGAGGGTGCAGGGGAAGGAGAGCAGGGGGAATGTGAGAGAGGGGGGAGGACAGAGAGTAGAGGTGCAGGGGAAGGAGAGCAGGGGAAGAAGAGCAGGGGGAATGTGAGAGAGGGGGGAGGACAGAGAGTAGAGGTAGGGTCTAGGGTGGAGGGAGGGAGTAGGATACGGGCCCGGATTAGGGCGAGGGTGGGGGGAAAATGGGAAATGTGGAGGAGGAGAGGACAGAGAAGGAGAGGTGGGAGGGTGCAGGGGGAGGAGAGCAGGGGGAATGTGAGAGAGGGGGGAGGACAGAGAGGCAGAGAAGGAGGGGTGGGAGGGTGCAGGGGAAGGAGAGCAGGGGGAATGTGAGAGAAGGGAGAGCAGGAAGTGGCAGGGATTCAGGAAAATAGGGGAGAAGAGGAGGAAGAGGAAGGAGCAGAGGGGGGGAGAATGAGGAGAGAGCAGGAGAAGGGAGGGGGGGGCGGTGGGATGTGGGGGAGGAAAGAGCATGGAAAGAGAGGAGAACAAGAAGGGGGAAGAAGGGAAGAAGCGGGGAAAGGGGGAAAGAGAGGGGGGACAACTGACTACTCTAAGCATTAACCAGAGCTAACTGGGACATAGTATCTAGCTAATCTACAGCCTAATCTGGCCTATCCTACCCTGCTCTAGTCTGATTTTAGCCTGAACACTAACAGGTCAGCCTTAGGCTGTAGCTAATCTATCGCCTACCTAAGCTGTTCTAAACCAACCGGCAGCCCTCGACCAGTGATGAAGAGCACCGATGCCCCCCGACCCGGCCCCCGCCCACATATGGCGTGGGAGGGAAGGCCAGGCCGGGACACAGCGGCACCCCCTCACCCCCAGTGAACGCAAGAAAACCTTTCCACCATATGGATCGCCGCATGGATTGCCCCAGTGACTTGGCTGAGGAGGAACCTTGTGAGGTCGTTGTGCTAGGGGCCAATTGCTGCGGCTAAGACCGCATTGACTCAGTGCGGTATTCAGCCTCTCTGGTGTCAAGTCTGATTTTGGAAGAAAAAAAAAAAAATCCAAAATCAGACAGAGTGTTGAGACCAGAGAGGCTAAGACCGCATTGACTCAGTGCGGTATTCAGCCTCTCTGGTGTCAAGTCTGATTTTGGAAAAAAAAAAAAAAAATCCAAAATCAGACAGAGTGTTGACACCAGAGAGGCTAAGACCGCATTGACTCAGTGCGGTATTCAGCCTCTCTGGTGTCAAGTCTGATTTTGGAAAAAAAAAAAAAAAATCCAAAATCAGACAGAGTGTTGACACCAGAGAGGCTAAGACTGCATTGACTCAGTGCGGTATTCAGCCTCTCTGGTGTCAAGTCTGATTTTGGAAAAAAAAAAAAAATCCAAAATCAGACAGAGTGTTGAGACCAGAGAGGCTAAGACCGCATTGACTCAGTGCGGTATTCAGCCTCTCTGGTGTCAAGTCTGATTTTGGAAAAAAAAAAAAAAAATCCAAAATCAGACAGAGTGTTGAGACCAGAGAGGCTAAGTCCGCATTGACTCAGTGCGGTATTCAGCCTCTCTGGTGTCAAGTCTGATTTTGGAAAAAAAAAAAAAAAAATCCAAAATCAGACAGAGTGTTGAGACCAGAGAGGCTAAGTCCGCATTGACTCAGTGCGGTATTCAGCCTCTCTGGTGTCAAGTCTGATTTTGGAAAAAAAAAAAAAAAAAATCCAAAATCAGACAGAGTGTTGACACCAGAGAGGCTAAGACCGCATTGACTCAGTGCGGTATTCAGCCTCTCTGGTGTCAAGTCTGATTTTGGAAAAAAAAAAAAAAAAAATCCAAAATCAGACAGAGTGTTGAGACCAGAGAGGCTAAGACCGCATTGACTCAGTGCGGTATTCAGCCTCTCTGGTGTCAAGTCTGATTTTGGAAAAAAAAAAAAAAAAAATCCAAAATCAGACAGAGTGTTGACACCAGAGAGGCTAAGACCGCATTGACTCAGTGCGGTATTCAGCCTCTCTGGTGTCAAGTCTGATTTTGGAAAAAAAAAAAAAAAAATCCAAAATCAGATAGAGTGTTGAGACTAGAGAGGCTAAGTCCGCATTGACTCAGTGCGGTATTCAGCCTCTCTGGTGTCAAGTCTGATTTTGGAAAAAAAAAAAAAAAAAATCCAAAATCAGACAGAGTGTTGACACCAGAGAGGCTAAGACCGCATTGACTCAGTGCGGTATTCAGCCTCTCTGGTGTCAAGTCTGATTTTGGAAAAAAAAAAAAAAAAATCCAAAATCAGACAGAGTGTTGAGACCAGAGAGGCTAAGACCGCATTGACTCAGTGCGGTATTCAGCCTCTCTGGTGTCAAGTCTGATTTTGGAAAAAAAAAAAAAAAAATCCAAAATCAGACAGAGTGTTGAGACCAGAGAGGCTAAGACCGCATTGACTCAGTGCGGTATTCAGCCTCTCTGGTGTCAAGTCTGATTTTGGAAGAAAAAAAAAAAAAATCCAAAATCAGACAGAGTGTTGAGACCAGAGAGGCTAAGACCGCATTGACTCAGTGCGGTATTCAGCCTCTCTGGTGTCAAGTCTGATTTTGGAAAAAAAAAAAAAAAATCCAAAATCAGACAGAGTGTTGACACCAGAGAGGCTAAGACCGCATTGACTCAGTGCGGTATTCAGCCTCTCTGGTGTCAAGTCTGATTTTGGAAAAAAAAAAAAAAAATCCAAAATCAGACAGAGTGTTGACACCAGAGAGGCTAAGACTGCATTGACTCAGTGCGGTATTCAGCCTCTCTGGTGTCAAGTCTGATTTTGGAAAAAAAAAAAAAAATCCAAAATCAGACAGAGTGTTGAGACCAGAGAGGCTAAGACCGCATTGACTCAGTGCGGTATTCAGCCTCTCTGGTGTCAAGTCTGATTTTGGAAAAAAAAAAAAAAATCCAAAATCAGACAGAGTGTTGAGACCAGAGAGGCTAAGTCCGCATTGACTCAGTGCGGTATTCAGCCTCTCTGGTGTCAAGTCTGATTTTGGAAAAAAAAAAAAAAAAATCCAAAATCAGACAGAGTGTTGAGACCAGAGAGGCTAAGTCCGCATTGACTCAGTGCGGTATTCAGCCTCTCTGGTGTCAAGTCTGATTTTGGAAAAAAAAAAAAAAAAAATCCAAAATCAGACAGAGTGTTGACACCAGAGAGGCTAAGACCGCATTGACTCAGTGCGGTATTCAGCCTCTCTGGTGTCAAGTCTGATTTTGGAAAAAAAAAAAAAAAAATCCAAAATCAGACAGAGTGTTGAGACCAGAGAGGCTAAGACCGCATTGACTCAGTGCTGTATTCAGCCTCTCTGGTGTCAAGTCTGATTTTGGAAAAAAAAAAAAAAAAAATCCAAAATCAGACAGAGTGTTGAGACCAGAGAGGCTAAGACCGCATTGACTCAGTGCGGTATTCAGCCTCTCTGGTGTCAAGTCTGATTTTGGAAAAAAAAAAAAAAAATCCAAAATCAGACAGAGTGTTGACACCAGAGAGGCTAAGACCGCATTGACTCAGTGCGGTATTCAGCCTCTCTGGTGTCAAGTCTGATTTTGGGAAAAAAAAAAAAAAAAATCCAAAATCAGACAGAGTGTTGACACCAGAGAGGCTAAGACCGCATTGACTCAGTGCGGTATTCAGCCTCTCTGGTGTCAAGTCTGATTTTGGAAAAAAAAAAAAAAAATCCAAAATCAGACAGAGTGTTGACACCAGAGAGGCTAAGACCGCATTGACTCAGTGCGGTATTCAGCCTCTCTGGTGTCAAGTCTGATTTTGGGAAAAAAAAAAAAAAAATCCAAAATCAGACAGTGTTGAGACCAGAGAGGCTAAGACCGCATTGACTCAGGGCGGTATTCAGCCTCTCTGGTGTCAAGTCTGATTTTGGAAAAAAAAAAAAAAAAAAAATCCAAAATCAGACAGAGTGTTGAGACCAGAGAGGCTAAGACCGCATTGACTCAGTGCGGTATTCAGCCTCTCTGGTGTCAAGTCTGATTTTGGAAAAAAAAAAAAAAAAAATCCAAAATCAGACAGAGTGTTGACACCAGAGAGGCTAAGACCGCATTGACTCAGTGCGGTATTCAGCCTCTCTGGTGTCAAGTCTGATTTTGGAAAAAAAAAAAAAAAATCCAAAATCAGACAGAGTGTTGAGACCAGAGAGGCTAAGACCGCATTGACTCAGTGCGGTATTCAGTCTCTCTGGTGTCAAGTCTGATTTTGGAAAAAAAAAAAAAAAAAATCCAAAATCAGACAGAGTGTTGACACCAGAGAGGCTAAGACCGCATTGACTCAGTGCGGTATTCAGCCTCTCTGGTGTCAAGTCTGATTTTGGGAAAAAAAAAAAAAAAAATCCAAAATCAGACAGAGTGTTGAGACCAGAGAGGCTAAGACCGCATTGACTCAGGGCGGTATTCAGCCTCTCTGGTGTCAAGTCTGATTTTGGAAAAAAAAAAAAAAAAAAAATCCAAAATCAGACAGAGTGTTGACACCAGAGAGGCTAAGACTGCATTGACTCAGTGCGGTATTCAGCCTCTCTGGTGTCAAGTCTGATTTTGGAAAAAAAAAAAAAATATCCAAAATCAGACAGAGTGTTGAGACCAGAGAGGCTAAGACCGCATTGACTCAGTGCGGTATTCAGCCTCTCTGGTGTCAAGTCTGATTTTGGAAAAAAAAAAAAAAAAAATCCAAAAATCAGACAGAGTGTTGACACCAGAGAGGCTAAGACTGCATTGACTCAGTGCGGTATTCAGCCTCTCTGGTGTCAAGTCTGATTTTGGAAAAAAAAAAAAAAAAAATCCAAAATCAGACAGAGTGTTGAGACCAGAGAGGCTAAGACCGCATTGACTCAGTGCGGTATTCAGCCTCTCTGGTGTCAAGTCTGATTTTGGAAAAAAAAAAAAAAAAAAATCCAAAATCAGACAGAGTGTTGACACCAGAGAGGCTAAGACCGCATTGACTCAGTGCGGTATTCAGCCTCTCTGGTGTCAAGTCTGATTTTGTCCGCATTGACTCAGTGCGGTATTCAGCCTCTCTGGTGTCAAGTCTGATTTTGGAAAAAAAAAAAAAAAATCCAAAATCAGACAGAGTGTTGACACCAGAGAGGCTAAGACCGCATTGACTCAGTGCGGTATTCAGCCTCTCTGGTGTCAAGTCTGATTTTGGAAAAAAAAAAAAAAAATCCAAAATCAGACAGAGTGTTGACACCAGAGAGGCTAAGACCGCATTGACTCAGTGCGGTATTCAGCCTCTCTGGTGTCAAGTCTGATTTTGGAAAAAAAAAAAAAAAATCCAAAATCAGACAGAGTGTTGACACCAGAGAGGCTAAGACCGCATTGACTCAGTGTGGTATTCAGCCTCTCTGGTGTCAAGTCTGATTTTGGGAAAAAAAAAAAAAAAATCCAAAATCAGACAGAGTGTTGAGACCAGAGAGGCTAAGACCGCATTGACTCAGTGCGGTATTCAGCCTCTCTGGTGTCAAGTCTGATTTTGGAAAAAAAAAAAAAAAAAATCAAAAATCAGACAGAGTGTTGAGACCAGAGAGGCTAAGACCGCATTGACTCAGTGCGGTATTCAGCCTCTCTGGTGTCAAGTCTGATTTTGGAAAAAAAAAAAAAAATCCAAAATCAGACAGAGTGTTCACACCAGAGAGGCTAAGACCGCATTGACTCAGTGCGGTATTCAGCCTCTCTGGTGTCAAGTCTGATTTTTGAAAAAAAAAAAAAAAAATCCAAAATCAGACAGAGTGTTGAGACCAGAGAGGCTAAGACTGCATTGACTCAGTGCGGAATTCAGCCTCTCTGGTGTCAAGTCTGATTTTGGAAAAAAAAAAAAAAAAATCCAAAATCAGACAGAGTGTTGAGACCAGAGAGGCTAAGACCGCATTGACTCAGTGCGGTATTCAGCCTCTCTGGTGTCAAGTCTGATATTGGAAAAAAAAAAAAAATCCAAAATCAGACAGTGTTGACACCAGAGAGGCTAAGACCGCATTGACTCAGTGCGGTATTCAGCCTCTCTGGTGTCAAGTCTGATTTTGGAAAAAAAAAAAAAAAAATCCAAAATCAGACAGAGTGTTGAGACCAGAGAGGCTAAGACCGCATTGACTCAGTGCGGTATTCAGCCTCTTTGGTGTCAAGTCTGATTTTGGAAAAAAAAAAAAAAAATCCAAAATCAGACAGAGTGTTGACACCAGAGAGGCTAAGACCGCATTGACTCAGTGCGGTATTCAGCCTCTCTGGTGTCAAGTCTGATTTTGGAAAAAAAAAAAAAAAAATCCAAAATCAGACAGAGTGTTGAGACCAGAGAGGCTAAGACCGCATTGACTCAGTGCGGTATTCAGCCTCTCTGGTGTCAAGTCTGATTTTGGAAAAAAAATAATAATAATCCAAAATCAGACAGAGTGTTGACACCAGAGAGGCTAAGACCGCATTGACTCAGTGCGGTATTCAGCCTCTCTGGTGTCAAGTCTGATTTTGGGAAAAAAAAATAAAAAATCAAAAATCAGACAGAGTGTTGAGACCAGAGAGGCTAAGACCGCATTGACTCAGTGCGGTATTCAGCCTTTCTGGTGTCAAGTCTGATTTTGGAAAAAAAAAAAAAAATCCAAAATCAGACAGAGTGTTGACACCAGAGAGGCTAAGACCGCATTGACTCAGTGCGGTATTCAGCCTCTCTGGTGTCAAGTCTGATTTTGGAAAAAAAAATCCAAAATCCAAAATCAGACAGAGTGTTGACACCAGAGAGGCTAAGACCGCATTGACTCAGTGCGGTATTCAGCCTCTCTGGTGTCAAGTCTGATTTTGGAAAAAAAAAAAAAAAAATCCAAAATCAGACAGAGTGTTGAGACCAGAGAGGCTAAGACCGCATTGACTCAGTGCGGTATTCAGTCTCTCTGGTGTCAAGTCTGATTTTGGAAAAAAAAAAAAAAAAAATCCAAAATCAGACAGAGTGTTGACACCAGAGAGGCTAAGACCGCATTGACTCAGTGCGGTATTCAGCCTCTCTGGTGTCAAGTCTGATTTTGGGAAAAAAAAAAAAAAAATCCAAAATCAGACAGAGTGTTGAGACCAGAGAGGCTAAGACCGCATTGACTCAGGGCGGTATTCAGCCTCTCTGGTGTCAAGTCTGATTTTGGAAAAAAAAAAAAAAAAAAATCCAAAATCAGACAGAGTGTTGACACCAGAGAGGCTAAGACTGCATTGACTCAGTGCGGTATTCAGCCTCTCTGGTGTCAAGTCTGATTTTGGAAAAAAAAAAAAAAAATCCAAAATCAGACAGAGTGTTGAGACCAGAGAGGCAAAGACCGCATTGACTCAGTGCGGTATTCAGCCTCTCTGGTGTCAAGTCTGATTTTGGAAAAAAAAAAAAAAAAAATCCAAAAATCAGACAGAGTGTTGACACCAGAGAGGCTAAGACTGCATTGACTCAGTGCGGTATTCAGCCTCTCTGGTGTCAAGTCTGATTTTGGAAAAAAAAAAAAAAAAATCCAAAATCAGACAGAGTGTTGAGACCAGAGAGGCTAAGACCGCATTGACTCAGTGCGGTATTCAGCCTCTCTGGTGTCAAGTCTGATTTTGGAAAAAAAAAAAAAAAAAAATCCAAAATCAGACAGAGTGTTGACACCAGAGAGGCTAAGACCGCATTGACTCAGTGCGGTATTCAGCCTCTCTGGTGTCAAGTCTGATTTTGTCCGCATTGACTCAGTGCGGTATTCAGCCTCTCTGGTGTCAAGTCTGATTTTGGAAAAAAAAAAAAAAAATCCAAAATCAGACAGAGTGTTGACACCAGAGAGGCTAAGACCGCATTGACTCAGTGCGGTATTCAGCCTCTCTGGTGTCAAGTCTGATTTTGGAAAAAAAAAAAAAAAATCCAAAATCAGACAGAGTGTTGACACCAGAGAGGCTAAGACCGCATTGACTCAGTGCGGTATTCAGCCTCTCTGGTGTCAAGTCTGATTTTGGAAAAAAAAAAAAAAAATCAAAAATCAGACAGAGTGTTGACACCAGAGAGGCTAAGACCGCATTGACTCAGTGTGGTATTCAGCCTCTCTGGTGTCAAGTCTGATTTTGGGAAAAAAAAAAAAAAAATCCAAAATCAGACAGAGTGTTGAGACCAGAGAGGCTAAGACCGCATTGACTCAGTGCGGTATTCAGCCTCTCTGGTGTCAAGTCTGATTTTGGAAAAAAAAAAAAAAAATCCAAAATCAGACAGAGTGTTGAGACCAGAGAGGCTAAGACCGCATTGACTCAGTGCGGTATTCAGTCTCTCTGGTGTCAAGTCTGATTTTGGAAAAAAAAAAAAAAAAAATCCAAAATCAGACAGATTTTGACACCAGAGAGGCTAAGACCGCATTGACTCAGTGCGGTATTCAGCCTCTCTGGTGTCAAGTCTGATTTTGGGAAAAAAAAAAAAAAAAATCCAAAATCAGACAGAGTGTTGAGACCAGAGAGGCTAAGACCGCATTGACTCAGGGCGGTATTCAGCCTCTCTGGTGTCAAGTCTGATTTTGGAAAAAAAAAAAAAAAAAAAATCCAAAATCAGACAGAGTGTTGACACCAGAGAGGCTAAGACCGCATTGACTCAGTGCGGTATTCAGCCTCTCTGGTGTCAAGTCTGATTTTGTCCGCATTGACTCAGTGCGGTATTCAGCCTCTCTGGTGTCAAGTCTGATTTTGGAAAAAAAAAAAAAAAATCCAAAATCAGACAGAGTGTTGACACCAGAGAGGCTAAGACCGCATTGACTCAGTGCGGTATTCAGCCTCTCTGGTGTCAAGTCTGATTTTGGAAAAAAAAAAAAAAAATCCAAAATCAGACAGAGTGTTGACACCAGAGAGGCTAAGACCGCATTGACTCAGTGCGGTATTCAGCCTCTCTGGTGTCAAGTCTGATTTTGGAAAAAAAAAAAAAAAATCAAAAATCAGACAGAGTGTTGACACCAGAGAGGCTAAGACCGCATTGACTCAGTGTGGTATTCAGCCTCTCTGGTGTCAAGTCTGATTTTGGGAAAAAAAAAAAAAAAATCCAAAATCAGACAGAGTGTTGAGACCAGAGAGGCTAAGACCGCATTGACTCAGTGCGGTATTCAGCCTCTCTGGTGTCAAGTCTGATTTTGGAAAAAAAAAAAAAAAAAATCCAAAATCAGACAGAGTGTTGAGACCAGAGAGGCTAAGACCGCATTGACTCAGTGCGGTATTCAGCCTCTCTGGTGTCAAGTCTGATTTTGGAAAAAAAAAAAAAAAATCCAAAATCAGACAGAGTGTTGAGACCAGAGAGGCTAAGACCGCATTGACTCAGTGCGGTATTCAGTCTCTCTGGTGTCAAGTCTGATTTTGGAAAAAAAAAAAAAAAAAATCCAAAATCAGACAGATTTTGACACCAGAGAGGCTAAGACCGCATTGACTCAGTGCGGTATTCAGCCTCTCTGGTGTCAAGTCTGATTTTGGGAAAAAAAAAAAAAAAAATCCAAAATCAGACAGAGTGTTGAGACCAGAGAGGCTAAGACCGCATTGACTCAGGGCGGTATTCAGCCTCTCTGGTGTCAAGTCTGATTTTGGAAAAAAAAAAAAAAAAAAAATCCAAAATCAGACAGAGTGTTGACACCAGAGAGGCTAAGACTGCATTGACTCAGTGCGGTATTCAGCCTCTCTGGTGTCAAGTCTGATTTTGGAAAAAAAAAAAAAAAATCCAAAATCAGACAGAGTGTTGAGACCAGAGAGGCAAAGACCGCATTGACTCAGTGCGGTATTCAGCCTCTCTGGTGTCAAGTCTGATTTTGGAAAAAAAAAAAAAAAAAATCCAAAAATCAGACAGAGTGTTGACACCAGAGAGGCTAAGACTGCATTGACTCAGTGCGGTATTCAGCCTCTCTGGTGTCAAGTCTGATTTTGGAAAAAAAAAAAAAAAAATCCAAAATCAGACAGAGTGTTGAGACCAGAGAGGCTAAGACCGCATTGACTCAGTGCGGTATTCAGCCTCTCTGGTGTCAAGTCTGATTTTGGAAAAAAAAAAAAAAAAAAATCCAAAATCAGACAGAGTGTTGACACCAGAGAGGCTAAGACCGCATTGACTCAGTGCGGTATTCAGCCTCTCTGGTGTCAAGTCTGATTTTGTCCGCATTGACTCAGTGCGGTATTCAGCCTCTCTGGTGTCAAGTCTGATTTTGGAAAAAAAAAAAAAAAATCCAAAATCAGACAGAGTGTTGACACCAGAGAGGCTAAGACCGCATTGACTCAGTGCGGTATTCAGCCTCTCTGGTGTCAAGTCTGATTTTGGAAAAAAAAAAAAAAAATCCAAAATCAGACAGAGTGTTGACACCAGAGAGGCTAAGACCGCATTGACTCAGTGCGGTATTCAGCCTCTCTGGTGTCAAGTCTGATTTTGGAAAAAAAAAAAAAAAATCAAAAATCAGACAGAGTGTTGAGACCAGAGAGGCTAAGACCGCATTGACTCAGTGCGGTATTCAGCCTCTCTGGTGTCAAGTCTGATTTTGGAAAAAAAAAAAAAAAATCCAAAATCAGACAGAGTGTTGAGACCAGAGAGGCTAAGACCGCATTGACTCAGTGCGGTATTCAGTCTCTCTGGTGTCAAGTCTGATTTTGGAAAAAAAAAAAAAAAAAATCCAAAATCAGACAGATTTTGACACCAGAGAGGCTAAGACCGCATTGACTCAGTGCGGTATTCAGCCTCTCTGGTGTCAAGTCTGATTTTGGGAAAAAAAAAAAAAAAAATCCAAAATCAGACAGAGTGTTGAGACCAGAGAGGCTAAGACCGCATTGACTCAGGGCGGTATTCAGCCTCTCTGGTGTCAAGTCTGATTTTGGAAAAAAAAAAAAAAAAAAAATCCAAAATCAGACAGAGTGTTGACACCAGAGAGGCTAAGACCGCATTGACTCAGTGCGGTATTCAGCCTCTCTGGTGTCAAGTCTGATTTTGTCCGCATTGACTCAGTGCGGTATTCAGCCTCTCTGGTGTCAAGTCTGATTTTGGAAAAAAAAAAAAAAAATCCAAAATCAGACAGAGTGTTGACACCAGAGAGGCTAAGACCGCATTGACTCAGTGCGGTATTCAGCCTCTCTGGTGTCAAGTCTGATTTTGGAAAAAAAAAAAAAAAATCCAAAATCAGACAGAGTGTTGACACCAGAGAGGCTAAGACCGCATTGACTCAGTGCGGTATTCAGCCTCTCTGGTGTCAAGTCTGATTTTGGAAAAAAAAAAAAAAAATCAAAAATCAGACAGAGTGTTGACACCAGAGAGGCTAAGACCGCATTGACTCAGTGTGGTATTCAGCCTCTCTGGTGTCAAGTCTGATTTTGGGAAAAAAAAAAAAAAAATCCAAAATCAGACAGAGTGTTGAGACCAGAGAGGCTAAGACCGCATTGACTCAGTGCGGTATTCAGCCTCTCTGGTGTCAAGTCTGATTTTGGAAAAAAAAAAAAAAAAAATCCAAAATCAGACAGAGTGTTGAGACCAGAGAGGCTAAGACCGCATTGACTCAGTGCGGTATTCAGCCTCTCTGGTGTCAAGTCTGATTTTGGAAAAAAAAAAAAAAAATCCAAAATCAGACAGAGTGTTGAGACCAGAGAGGCTAAGACCGCATTGACTCAGTGCGGTATTCAGTCTCTCTGGTGTCAAGTCTGATTTTGGAAAAAAAAAAAAAAAAAATCCAAAATCAGACAGATTTTGACACCAGAGAGGCTAAGACCGCATTGACTCAGTGCGGTATTCAGCCTCTCTGGTGTCAAGTCTGATTTTGGGAAAAAAAAAAAAAAAAATCCAAAATCAGACAGAGTGTTGAGACCAGAGAGGCTAAGACCGCATTGACTCAGGGCGGTATTCAGCCTCTCTGGTGTCAAGTCTGATTTTGGAAAAAAAAAAAAAAAAAAAATCCAAAATCAGACAGAGTGTTGACACCAGAGAGGCTAAGACTGCATTGACTCAGTGCGGTATTCAGCCTCTCTGGTGTCAAGTCTGATTTTGGAAAAAAAAAAAAAAAATCCAAAATCAGACAGAGTGTTGAGACCAGAGAGGCTAAGACCGCATTGACTCAGTGCGGTATTCAGCCTCTCTGGTGTCAAGTCTGATTTTGGAAAAAAAAAAAAAAAAAAATCCAAAATCAGACAGAGTGTTGACACCAGAGAGGCTAAGACCGCATTGACTCAGTGCGGTATTCAGCCTCTCTGGTGTCAAGTCTGATTTTGTCCGCATTGACTCCAGGGCCGTAGCCAGGGTTGCGAAATAGGGGAGGTCCAGCAAGGGGAGGCGGATTCGGTGGCGCCCGTTAGGGCGCCGCCGAAAAAAATTAGAGTTTTTTTTTTCCCCTTTTTTAGCCATATTTAGAGTAATATATCATTTTAAATCAACATTAGGATTATACTGTTGTGATGTCATTATTCAGTATATTCTCTTTCATGTCACCACCTGCTCAGCTCTCCTGTCAACATAATTGTAACTAACAAACACAAACTGTTTTAGCCAAATTCATATCAAAATGACACCTACAAACACAGGTACACAACCCAAGCCGTACACAACACACAAAGTCATCATCGATAATAAAAAAAACATACAGAGGGACATTTATTTATTCCTGATAGGAACGATTGAAAAATAAAATAAAATATATTATGTTGTTTTTAACTTTACACCACCTCTTTCTGTTACTTATTGGGTCATGAAACTGAAACCATGCATATAGCCACCTGCATACCTGACTTCGGGAGCTTGGCAATTGGCATCATGCATGATTAGCCAGTAGCATCCCAACGTGTCACACAGGTAACATTACTTAAGAGACAGACTAGACACTTACTTTCTTGGTTGTTGCTAAAAAATCTGTCAGTGTCACTCACTGTCTGTCGTTCACTCGCTCACTGTCTCGCAGCTCGCTCACCTTCAATTATCTCGCCAGGCAGACAGAGAGTCATCACTCACCACCATGCTGCTGCTCTCTCAGAATCAAGTTACCGCGGACGCGGCGTCAGATGACTTCCTGCCTTTCGTTTCAAAATAAAAGAGATCCTGTGTTTTTCATGCTTTTCCATGCAGATTGTTTTATTTTTTTCTCTGAAATATTAGGGGAGGTCCGGACTTCCCCGTCCTCATAGCTAGCTACGGCCATGATTGACTCAGTGCGGTATTCAGCCTCTCTGGTGTCAAGTCTGATTTTGGAAAAAAAAAAAAAAAATCCAAAATCAGACAGAGTGTTGACACCAGAGAGGCTAAGACCGCATTGACTCAGTGCGGTATTCAGCCTCTCTGGTGTCAAGTCTGATTTTGGAAAAAAAAAAAAAAAATCCAAAATCAGACAGAGTGTTGACACCAGAGAGGCTAAGACCGCATTGACTCAGTGCGGTATTCAGCCTCTCTGGTGTCAAGTCTGATTTTGGAAAAAAAAAAAAAAATCCAAAATCAGACAGAGTGTTGACACCAGAGAGGCTAAGACCGCATTGACTCAGTGTGGTATTCAGCCTCTCTGGTGTCAAGTCTGATTTTGGGAAAAAAAAAAAAAAAATCCAAAATCAGACAGAGTGTTGAGACCAGAGAGGCTAAGACCGCATTGACTCAGTGCGGTATTCAGCCTCTCTGGTGTCAAGTCTGATTTTGGAAAAAAAAAAAAAAAAAATCCAAAATCAGACAGAGTGTTGAGACCAGAGAGGCTAAGACCGCATTGACTCAGTGCGGTATTCAGCCTCTCTGGTGTCAAGTCTGATTTTGGAAAAAAAAAAAAAAAATCCAAAATCAGACAGAGTGTTGAGACCAGAGAGGCTAAGACCGCATTGACTCAGTGCGGTATTCAGTCTCTCTGGTGTCAAGTCTGATTTTGGAAAAAAAAAAAAAAAAAATCCAAAATCAGACAGATTTTGACACCAGAGAGGCTAAGACCGCATTGACTCAGTGCGGTATTCAGCCTCTCTGGTGTCAAGTCTGATTTTGGGGAAAAAAAAAAAAAAAATCCAAAATCAGACAGAGTGTTGAGACCAGAGAGGCTAAGACCGCATTGACTCAGGGCGGTATTCAGCCTCTCTGGTGTCAAGTCTGATTTTGGAAAAAAAAAATAAAAAAAAATCCAAAATCAGACAGAGTGTTGACACCAGAGAGGCTAAGACTGCATTGACTCAGTGCGGTATTCAGCCTCTCTGGTGTCAAGTCTGATTTTGGAAAAAAAAAAAAAAAAATCCAAAATCAGACAGAGTGTTGAGACCAGAGAGGCTAAGACCGCATTGACTCAGTGCGGTATTCAGCCTCTCTGGTGTCAAGTCTGATTTTGGAAAAAAAAAAAAAAAAAAATCCAAAAATCAGACAGAGTGTTGACACCAGAGAGGCTAAGACTGCATTGACTCAGTGCGGTATTCAGCCTCTCTGGTGTCAAGTCTGATTTTGGAAAAAAAAAAAAAAAAAAAATCCAAAATCAGACAGAGTGTTGAGACCAGAGAGGCTAAGACCGCATTGACTCAGTGCGGTATTCAGCCTCTCTGGTGTCAAGTCTGATTTTGGAAAAAAAAAAAAAAAAAAATCCAAAATCAGACAGAGTGTTGACACCAGAGAGGCTAAGACCGCATTGACTCAGTGCGGTATTCAGCCTCTCTGGTGTCAAGTCTGATTTTGTCCGCATTGACTCAGTGCGGTATTCAGCCTCTCTGGTGTCAAGTCTGATTTTGGAAAAAAAAAAAAAAAAATCCAAAATCAGACAGAGTGTTGACACCAGAGAGGCTAAAACCGCATTGACTCAGTGCGGTATTCAGCCTCTCTGGTGTCAAGTCTGATTTTGGAAAAAAAAAAAAAAAATCCAAAATCAGACAGAGTGTTGACACCAGAGAGGCTAAGACCGCATTGACTCAGTGCGGTATTCAGCCTCTCTGGTGTCAAGTCTGATTTTGGAAAAAAAAAAAAAAAATCCAAAATCAGACAGAGTGTTGACACCAGAGAGGCTAAGACCGCATTGACTCAGTGTGGTATTCAGCCTCTCTGGTGTCAAGTCTGATTTTGGGAAAAAAAAAAAAAAAATCCAAAATCAGACAGAGTGTTGAGACCAGAGAGGCTAAGACCGCATTGACTCAGTGCGGTATTCAGCCTCTCTGGTGTCAAGTCTGATTTTGGAAAAAAAAAAAAAAAAAATCAAAAATCAGACAGAGTGTTGAGACCAGAGAGGCTAAGACCGCATTGACTCAGTGCGGTATTCAGCCTCTCTGGTGTCAAGTCTGATTTTGGAAAAAAAAAAAAAAATCCAAAATCAGACAGAGTGTTCACACCAGAGAGGCTAAGACCGCATTGACTCAGTGCGGTATTCAGCCTCTCTGGTGTCAAGTCTGATTTTTGAAAAAAAAAAAAAAAAATCCAAAATCAGACAGAGTGTTGAGACCAGAGAGGCTAAGACTGCATTGACTCAGTGCGGTATTCAGCCTCTCTGGTGTCAAGTCTGATTTTGGAAAAAAAAAAAAAAAAATCCAAAATCAGACAGAGTGTTGAGACCAGAGAGGCTAAGACCGCATTGACTCAGTGCGGTATTCAGCCTCTCTGGTGTCAAGTCTGATATTGGAAAAAAAAAAAAAATCCAAAATCAGACAGTGTTGACACCAGAGAGGCTAAGACCGCATTGACTCAGTGCGGTATTCAGCCTCTCTGGTGTCAAGTCTGATTTTGGAAAAAAAAAAAAAAAAATCCAAAATCAGACAGAGTGTTGAGACCAGAGAGGCTAAGACCGCATTGACTCAGTGCGGTATTCAGCCTCTTTGGTGTCAAGTCTGATTTTGGAAAAAAAAAAAAAAAATCCAAAATCAGACAGAGTGTTGACACCAGAGAGGCTAAGACCGCATTGACTCAGTGCGGTATTCAGCCTCTCTGGTGTCAAGTCTGATTTTGGAAAAAAAAAAAAAAAAATCCAAAATCAGACAGAGTGTTGAGACCAGAGAGGCTAAGACCGCATTGACTCAGTGCGGTATTCAGCCTCTCTGGTGTCAAGTCTGATTTTGGAAAAAAAAAAAAAAAATCCAAAATCAGACAGAGTGTTGACACCAGAGAGGCTAAGACCGCATTGACTCAGTGCGGTATTCAGCCTCTCTGGTGTCAAGTCTGATTTTGGAAAAAAAAAAAAAAAAATCCAAAATCAGACAGAGTGTTGAGACCAGAGAGGCTAAGACTGCATTGACTCAGTGCGGTATTCAGCCTCTCTGGTGTCAAGTCTGATTTTGGAAAAAAAATAATAATAATCCAAAATCAGACAGAGTGTTGACACCAGAGAGGCTAAGACCGCATTGACTCAGTGCGGTATTCAGCCTCTCTGGTGTCAAGTCTGATTTTGGGAAAAAAAAATAAAAAATCCAAAATCAGACAGAGTGTTGAGACCAGAGAGGCTAAGACCGCATTGACTCAGTGCGGTATTCAGCCTTTCTGGTGTCAAGTCTGATTTTGGAAAAAAAAAAAAAAATCCAAAATCAGACAGAGTGTTGACACCAGAGAGGCTAAGACCGCATTGACTCAGTGCGGTATTCAGCCTCTCTGGTGTCAAGTCTGATTTTGGAAAAAAAAATCCAAAATCCAAAATCAGACAGAGTGTTGACACCAGAGAGGCTAAGACCGCATTGACTCAGTGCGGTATTCAGCCTCTCTGGTGTCAAGTCTGATTTTGGAAAAAAAAAAAAAAAAAATCCAAAATCAGACAGAGTGTTGAGACCAGAGAGGCTAAGACCGCATTGACTCAGTGCGGTATTCAGTCTCTCTGGTGTCAAGTCTGATTTTGGAAAAAAAAAAAAAAAAAATCCAAAATCAGACAGAGTGTTGACACCAGAGAGGCTAAGACCGCATTGACTCAGTGCGGTATTCAGCCTCTCTGGTGTCAAGTCTGATTTTGGGAAAAAAAAAAAAAAAATCCAAAATCAGACAGAGTGTTGAGACCAGAGAGGCTAAGACCGCATTGACTCAGGGCGGTATTCAGCCTCTCTGGTGTCAAGTCTGATTTTGGAAAAAAAAAAAAAAAAAAATCCAAAATCAGACAGAGTGTTGACACCAGAGAGGCTAAGACTGCATTGACTCAGTGCGGTATTCAGCCTCTCTGGTGTCAAGTCTGATTTTTGAAAAAAAAAAAAAAAATCCAAAATCAGACAGAGTGTTGAGACCAGAGAGGCTAAGACCGCATTGACTCAGTGCGGTATTCAGCCTCTCTGGTGTCAAGTCTGATTTTGGAAAAAAAAAAAAAAAAAAATCCAAAATCAGACAGAGTGTTGAGACCAGAGAGGCTAAGACCGCATTGACTCAGTGCGGTATTCAGCCTCTCTGGTGTCAAGTCTGATTTTGGAAAAAAAAAAAAAAAAAAATCCAAAATCAGACAGAGTGTTGACACCAGAGAGGCTAAGACCGCATTGACTCAGTGCGGTATTCAGCCTCTCTGGTGTCAAGTCTGATTTTGTCCGCATTGACTCAGTGCAGTATTCAGCCTCTCTGGTGTCAAGTCTGATTTTGGAAAAAAAAAAAAAAAAATCCAAAATCAGACAGAGTGTTGACACCAGAGAGGCTAAGACCGCATTGACTCAGTGCGGTATTCAGCCTCTCTGGTGTCAAGTCTGATTTTGGAAAAAAAAAAAAAAATCCAAAATCAGACAGAGTGTTGACACCAGAGAGGCTAAGACCGCATTGACTCAGTGCGGTATTCAGCCTCTCTGGTGTCAAGTCTGATTTTGGAAAAAAAAAAAAAAAATCCAAAATCAGACAGAGTGTTGACACCAGAGAGGCTAAGACCGCATTGACTCAGTGTGGTATTCAGCCTCTCTGGTGTCAAGTCTGATTTTGGGAAAAAAAAAAAAAAAATCCAAAATCAGACAGAGTGTTGAGACCAGAGAGGCTAAGACCGCATTGACTCAGTGCGGTATTCAGCCTCTCTGGTGTCAAGTCTGATTTTGGAAAAAAAAAAAAAAAAAATCAAAAATCAGACAGAGTGTTGAGACCAGAGAGGCTAAGACCGCATTGACTCAGTGCGGTATTCAGCCTCTCTGGTGTCAAGTCTGATTTTGGAAAAAAAAAAAAAAAATCCAAAATCAGACAGAGTGTTCACACCAGAGAGGCTAAGACCGCATTGACTCAGTGCGGTATTCAGCCTCTCTGGTGTCAAGTCTGATTTTGGAAAAAAAAAAAAAAAATCCAAAATCAGACAGAGTGTTGACACCAGAGAGGCTAAGACCGCATTGACTCAGTGCGGTATTCAGCCTCTCTGGTGTCAAGTCTGATTTTGGAAAAAAAAAAAAAAAATCCAAAATCAGACAGAGTGTTGACACCAGAGAGGCTAAGACCGCATTGACTCAGTGTGGTATTCAGCCTCTCTGGTGTCAAGTCTGATTTTGGGAAAAAAAAAAAAAAAATCCAAAATCAGACAGAGTGTTGAGACCAGAGAGGCTAAGACCGCATTGACTCAGTGCGGTATTCAGCCTCTCTGGTGTCAAGTCTGATTTTGGAAAAAAAAAAAAAAAAAATCAAAAATCAGACAGAGTGTTGAGACCAGAGAGGCTAAGACCGCATTGACTCAGTGCGGTATTCAGCCTCTCTGGTGTCAAGTCTGATTTTGGAAAAAAAAAAAAAAATCCAAAATCAGACAGAGTGTTCACACCAGAGAGGCTAAGACCGCATTGACTCAGTGCGGTATTCAGCCTCTCTGGTGTCAAGTCTGATTTTTGAAAAAAAAAAAAAAAAATCCAAAATCAGACAGAGTGTTGAGACCAGAGAGGCTAAGACTGCATTGACTCAGTGCGGTATTCAGCCTCTCTGGTGTCAAGTCTGATTTTGGAAAAAAAAAAAAAAAAATCCAAAATCAGACAGAGTGTTGAGACCAGAGAGGCTAAGACCGCATTGACTCAGTGCGGTATTCAGCCTCTCTGGTGTCAAGTCTGATATTGGAAAAAAAAAAAAAATCCAAAATCAGACAGTGTTGACACCAGAGAGGCTAAGACCGCATTGACTCAGTGCGGTATTCAGCCTCTCTGGTGTCAAGTCTGATTTTGGAAAAAAAAAAAAAAAAATCCAAAATCAGACAGAGTGTTGAGACCAGAGAGGCTAAGACCGCATTGACTCAGTGCGGTATTCAGCCTCTTTGGTGTCAAGTCTGATTTTGGAAAAAAAAAAAAAAAATCCAAAATCAGACAGAGTGTTGACACCAGAGAGGCTAAGACCGCATTGACTCAGTGCGGTATTCAGCCTCTCTGGTGTCAAGTCTGATTTTGGAAAAAAAAAAAAAAAAATCCAAAATCAGACAGAGTGTTGAGACCAGAGAGGCTAAGACCGCATTGACTCAGTGCGGTATTCAGCCTCTCTGGTGTCAAGTCTGATTTTGGAAAAAAAAAAAAAAAATCCAAAATCAGACAGAGTGTTGACACCAGAGAGGCTAAGACCGCATTGACTCAGTGCGGTATTCAGCCTCTCTGGTGTCAAGTCTGATTTTGGAAAAAAAAAAAAAAAAATCCAAAATCAGACAGAGTGTTGAGACCAGAGAGGCTAAGACTGCATTGACTCAGTGCGGTATTCAGCCTCTCTGGTGTCAAGTCTGATTTTGGAAAAAAAATAATAATAATCCAAAATCAGACAGAGTGTTGACACCAGAGAGGCTAAGACCGCATTGACTCAGTGCGGTATTCAGCCTCTCTGGTGTCAAGTCTGATTTTGGGAAAAAAAAATAAAAAATCCAAAATCAGACAGAGTGTTGAGACCAGAGAGGCTAAGACCGCATTGACTCAGTGCGGTATTCAGCCTTTCTGGTGTCAAGTCTGATTTTGGAAAAAAAAAAAAAAATCCAAAATCAGACAGAGTGTTGACACCAGAGAGGCTAAGACCGCATTGACTCAGTGCGGTATTCAGCCTCTCTGGTGTCAAGTCTGATTTTGGAAAAAAAAATCCAAAATCCAAAATCAGACAGAGTGTTGACACCAGAGAGGCTAAGACCGCATTGACTCAGTGCGGTATTCAGCCTCTCTGGTGTCAAGTCTGATTTTGGAAAAAAAAAAAAAAAAAATCCAAAATCAGACAGAGTGTTGAGACCAGAGAGGCTAAGACCGCATTGACTCAGTGCGGTATTCAGTCTCTCTGGTGTCAAGTCTGATTTTGGAAAAAAAAAAAAAAAAAATCCAAAATCAGACAGAGTGTTGACACCAGAGAGGCTAAGACCGCATTGACTCAGTGCGGTATTCAGCCTCTCTGGTGTCAAGTCTGATTTTGGGAAAAAAAAAAAAAAAATCCAAAATCAGACAGAGTGTTGAGACCAGAGAGGCTAAGACCGCATTGACTCAGGGCGGTATTCAGCCTCTCTGGTGTCAAGTCTGATTTTGGAAAAAAAAAAAAAAAAAAAATCCAAAATCAGACAGAGTGTTGACACCAGAGAGGCTAAGACTGCATTGACTCAGTGCGGTATTCAGCCTCTCTGGTGTCAAGTCTGATTTTTGAAAAAAAAAAAAAAAATCCAAAATCAGACAGAGTGTTGAGACCAGAGAGGCTAAGACCGCATTGACTCAGTGCGGTATTCAGCCTCTCTGGTGTCAAGTCTGATTTTGGAAAAAAAAAAAAAAAAAAATCCAAAATCAGACAGAGTGTTGAGACCAGAGAGGCTAAGACCGCATTGACTCAGTGCGGTATTCAGCCTCTCTGGTGTCAAGTCTGATTTTGGAAAAAAAAAAAAAAAAAAATCCAAAATCAGACAGAGTGTTGACACCAGAGAGGCTAAGACCGCATTGACTCAGTGCGGTATTCAGCCTCTCTGGTGTCAAGTCTGATTTTGTCCGCATTGACTCAGTGCGGTATTCAGCCTCTCTGGTGTCAAGTCTGATTTTGGAAAAAAAAAAAAAAAAATCCAAAATCAGACAGAGTGTTGACACCAGAGAGGCTAAGACCGCATTGACTCAGTGCGGTATTCAGCCTCTCTGGTGTCAAGTCTGATTTTGGAAAAAAAAAAAAAAAATCCAAAATCAGACAGAGTGTTGACACCAGAGAGGCTAAGACCGCATTGACTCAGTGTGGTATTCAGCCTCTCTGGTGTCAAGTCTGATTTTGGGAAAAAAAAAAAAAAAATCCAAAATCAGACAGAGTGTTGAGACCAGAGAGGCTAAGACCGCATTGACTCAGTGCGGTATTCAGCCTCTCTGGTGTCAAGTCTGATTTTGGAAAAAAAAAAAAAAAAAATCAAAAATCAGACAGAGTGTTGAGACCAGAGAGGCTAAGACCGCATTGACTCAGTGCGGTATTCAGCCTCTCTGGTGTCAAGTCTGATTTTGGAAAAAAAAAAAAAAATCCAAAATCAGACAGAGTGTTCACACCAGAGAGGCTAAGACCGCATTGACTCAGTGCGGTATTCAGCCTCTCTGGTGTCAAGTCTGATTTTTGAAAAAAAAAAAAAAAAATCCAAAATCAGACAGAGTGTTGAGACCAGAGAGGCTAAGACTGCATTGACTCAGTGCGGTATTCAGCCTCTCTGGTGTCAAGTCTGATTTTGGAAAAAAAAAAAAAAAAATCCAAAATCAGACAGAGTGTTGAGACCAGAGAGGCTAAGACCGCATTGACTCAGTGCGGTATTCAGCCTCTCTGGTGTCAAGTCTGATATTGGAAAAAAAAAAAAAAATCCAAAATCAGACAGTGTTGACACCAGAGAGGCTAAGACCGCATTGACTCAGTGCGGTATTCAGCCTCTCTGGTGTCAAGTCTGATTTTGGAAAAAAAAAAAAAAAAAATCCAAAATCAGACAGAGTGTTGAGACCAGAGAGGCTAAGACCGCATTGACTCAGTGCGGTATTCAGCCTCTTTGGTGTCAAGTCTGATTTTGGAAAAAAAAAAAAAAAATCCAAAATCAGACAGAGTGTTGACACCAGAGAGGCTAAGACCGCATTGACTCAGTGCGGTATTCAGCCTCTCTGGTGTCAAGTCTGATTTTGGAAAAAAAAAAAAAAAAATCCAAAATCAGACAGAGTGTTGAGACCAGAGAGGCTAAGACCGCATTGACTCAGTGCGGTATTCAGCCTCTCTGGTGTCAAGTCTGATTTTGGAAAAAAAAAAAAAAAATCCAAAATCAGACAGAGTGTTGACACCAGAGAGGCTAAGACCGCATTGACTCAGTGCGGTATTCAGCCTCTCTGGTGTCAAGTCTGATTTTGGAAAAAAAAAAAAAAAAATCCAAAATCAGACAGAGTGTTGAGACCAGAGAGGCTAAGACTGCATTGACTCAGTGCGGTATTCAGCCTCTCTGGTGTCAAGTCTGATTTTGGAAAAAAAATAATAATAATCCAAAATCAGACAGAGTGTTGACACCAGAGAGGCTAAGACCGCATTGACTCAGTGCGGTATTCAGCCTCTCTGGTGTCAAGTCTGATTTTGGGAAAAAAAAATAAAAAATCCAAAATCAGACAGAGTGTTGAGACCAGAGAGGCTAAGACCGCATTGACTCAGTGCGGTATTCAGCCTTTCTGGTGTCAAGTCTGATTTTGGAAAAAAAAAAAAAAAATCCAAAATCAGACAGAGTGTTGACACCAGAGAGGCTAAGACCGCATTGACTCAGTGCGGTATTCAGCCTCTCTGGTGTCAAGTCTGATTTTGGAAAAAAAAATCCAAAATCCAAAATCAGACAGAGTGTTGACACCAGAGAGGCTAAGACCGCATTGACTCAGTGCGGTATTCAGCCTCTCTGGTGTCAAGTCTGATTTTGGAAAAAAAAAAAAAAAAATCCAAAATCAGACAGAGTGTTGAGACCAGAGAGGCTAAGACCGCATTGACTCAGTGCGGTATTCAGCCTCTCTGGTGTCAAGTCTGATTTTGGAAAAAAAAAAAAAAAATCCAAAATCAGACAGAGTGTTGACACCAGAGAGGCTAAGACCGCATTGACTCAGTGTGGTATTCAGCCTCTCTGGTGTCAAGTCTGATTTTGGGAAAAAAAAAAAAAAAAATCCAAAATCAGACAGAGTGTTGAGACCAGAGAGGCTAAGACCGCATTGACTCAGTGCGGTATTCAGCCTCTCTGGTGTCAAGTCTGATTTTGGAAAAAAAAAAAAAAAAAATCCAAAATCAGACAGAGTGTTGAGACCAGAGAGGCTAAGACCGCATTGACTCAGTGCGGTATTCAGCCTCTCTGGTGTCAAGTCTGATTTTGGAAAAAAAAAAAAAAAATCCAAAATCAGACAGAGTGTTCACACCAGAGAGGCTAAGACCGCATTGACTCAGTGCGGTATTCAGCCTCTCTGGTGTCAAGTCTGATTTTGGAAAAAAAAAAAAAAAAATCCAAAATCAGACAGAGTGTTGAGACCAGAGAGGCTAAGACCGCATTGACTCAGTGCGGTATTCAGCCTCTCTGGTGTCAAGTCTGATTTTGGAAAAAAAAAAAAAAAATCCAAAATCAGACAGAGTGTTGAGACCAGAGAGGCTAAGACCGCATTGACTCAGTGCGGTATTCAGTCTCTCTGGTGTCAAGTCTGATTTTGGAAAAAAAAAAAAAAAATCCAAAATCAGACAGAGTGTTGAGACCAGAGAGGCTAAGACCGCATTGACTCAGTGCGGTATTCAGCCTCTCTGGTGTCAAGTCTGATTTTGGAAAAAAAAAAAAAAAAAAATCCAAAATCAGACAGAGTGTTGACACCAGAGAGGCTAAGACCGCATTGACTCAGTGCGGTATTCAGCCTCTCTGGTGTCAAGTCTGATTTTGTCCGCATTGACTCAGTGCGGTATTCAGCCTCTCTGGTGTCAAGTCTGATTTTGGAAAAAAAAAAAAAAAATCCAAAATCAGACAGAGTGTTGACACCAGAGAGGCTAAGACCGCATTGACTCAGTGCGGTATTCAGCCTCTCTGGTGTCAAGTCTGATTTTGGAAAAAAAAAAAAAAAATCCAAAATCAGACAGAGTGTTGACACCAGAGAGGCTAAGACCGCATTGACTCAGTGCGGTATTCAGCCTCTCTGGTGTCAAGTCTGATTTTGGAAAAAAAAAAAAAAAAATCCAAAATCAGACAGAGTGTTGACACCAGAGAGGCTAAGACCGCATTGACTCAGTGTGGTATTCAGCCTCTCTGGTGTCAAGTCTGATTTTGGGAAAAAAAAAAAAAAAATCCAAAATCAGACAGAGTGTTGAGACCAGAGAGGCTAAGACCGCATTGACTCAGTGCGGTATTCAGCCTCTCTGGTGTCAAGTCTGATTTTGGAAAAAAAAAAAAAAAAAATCCAAAATCAGACAGAGTGTTGAGACCAGAGAGGCTAAGACCGCATTGACTCAGTGCGGTATTCAGCCTCTCTGGTGTCAAGTCTGATTTTGGAAAAAAAAAAAAAAAATCCAAAATCAGACAGAGTGTTCACACCAGAGAGGCTAAGACCGCATTGACTCAGTGCGGTATTCAGCCTCTCTGGTGTCAAGTCTGATTTTGGAAAAAAAAAAAAAAAAATCCAAAATCAGACAGAGTGTTGAGACCAGAGAGGCTAAGACCGCATTGACTCAGTGCGGTATTCAGCCTCTCTGGTGTCAAGTCTGATTTTGGAAAAAAAAAATAAATAATCCAAAATCAGACAGAGTGTTGAGACCAGAGAGGCTAAGACCGCATTGACTCAGTGCGGTATTCAGCCTCTCTGGTGTCAAGTCTGATATTGGAAAAAAAAAAAAAAATCCAAAATCAGACAGTGTTGACACCAGAGAGGCTAAGACCGCATTGACTCAGTGCGGTATTCAGCCTCTCTGGTGTCAAGTCTGATTTTGGAAAAAAAAAAAAAAAATCCAAAATCAGACAGAGTGTTGAGACCAGAGAGGCTAAGACCGCATTGACTCAGTGCGGTATTCAGCCTCTTTGGTGTCAAGTCTGATTTTGGAAAAAAAAAAAAAAAATCCAAAATCAGACAGAGTGTTGACACCAGAGAGGCTAAGACCGCATTGACTCAGTGCGGTATTCAGCCTCTCTGGTGTCAAGTCTGATTTTGGAAAAAAAAAAAAAAAAATCCAAAATCAGACAGAGTGTTGAGACCAGAGAGGCTAAGACCGCATTGACTCAGTGCGGTATTCAGCCTCTCTGGTGTCAAGTCTGATTTTGGAAAAAAAAAAAAAAAATCCAAAATCAGACAGAGTGTTGACACCAGAGAGGCTAAGACCGCATTGACTCAGTGCGGTATTCAGCCTCTCTGGTGTCAAGTCTGATTTTGGAAAAAAAAAAAAAAAATCCAAAATCAGACAGAGTGTTGAGACCAGAGAGGCTAAGACCGCATTGACTCAGTGCGGTATTCAGCCTCTCTGGTGTCAAGTCTGATTTTGGAAAAAAAATAATAATAATCCAAAATCAGACAGAGTGTTGACACCAGAGAGGCTAAGACCGCATTGACTCAGTGCGGTATTCAGCCTCTCTGGTGTCAAGTCTGATTTTGGGAAAAAAAAATAAAAAATCCAAAATCAGACAGAGTGTTGAGACCAGAGAGGCTAAGACCGCATTGACTCAGTGCGGTATTCAGCCTTTCTGGTGTCAAGTCTGATTTTGGAAAAAAAAAAAAAAATCCAAAATCAGACAGAGTGTTGACACCAGAGAGGCTAAGACCGCATTGACTCAGTGCGGTATTCAGCCTCTCTGGTGTCAAGTCTGATTTTGGAAAAAAAAAAAAAAAATCCAAAATCAGACAGAGTGTTGACACCAGAGAGGCTAAGACCGCATTGACTCAGTGCAGTATTCAGCCTCTCTGGTGTCAAGTCTGATTTTGGAAAAAAAAAAAAAAAAATCCAAAATCAGACAGAGTGTTGAGACCAGAGAGGCTAAGACCGCATTGACTCAGTGCGGTATTCAGCCTCTCTGGTGTCAAGTCTGATTTTGGAAAAAAAAAAAAAAAATCCAAAATCAGACAGAGTGTTGACACCAGAGAGGCTAAGACCGCATTGACTCAGTGCGGTATTCAGCCTCTCTGGTGTCAAGTCTGATTTTGGAAAAAAAAAAAAAAAAATCCAAAATCAGACAGAGTGTTGAGACCAGAGAGGCTAAGACCGCATTGACTCAGTGCGGTATTCAGCCTCTTTGGTGTCAAGTCTGATTTTGGAAAAAAAAAAAAAAAATCCAAAATCAGACAGAGTGTTGACACCAGAGAGGCTAAGACCGCATTGACTCAGTGCGGTATTCAGCCTCTCTGGTGTCAAGTCTGATTTTGGAAAAAAAAAAAAAAAAATCCAAAATCAGACAGAGTGTTGAGACCAGAGAGGCTAAGACCGCATTGACTCAGTGCAGTATTCAGCCTCTTTGGTGTCAAGTCTGATTTTGGAAAAAAAAAAAAAAAATCCAAAATCAGACAGAGTGTTGACACCAGAGAGGCTAAGACCGCATTGACTCAGTGCGGTATTCAGCCTCTCTGGTGTCAAGTCTGATTTTGGAAAAAAAAAAAAAAAAATCCAAAATCAGACAGAGTGTTGAGACCAGAGAGGCTAAGACCGCATTGACTCAGTGCGGTATTCAGCCTCTCTGGTGTCAAGTCTGATTTTGGAAAAAAAAAAAAAAAATCCAAAATCAGACAGAGTGTTGACACCAGAGAGGCTAAGACCGCATTGACTCAGTGCGGTATTCAGCCTCTCTGGTGTCAAGTCTGATTTTGGAAAAAAAAAAAAAAAATCCAAAATCAGACAGAGTGTTGAGACCAGAGAGGCTAAGACCGCATTGACTCAGTGCGGTATTCAGCCTCTCTGGTGGCAAGTCTGATTTTGGAAAAAAAATAATAATAATCCAAAATCAGACAGAGTGTTGACACCAGAGAGGCTAAGACCGCATTGACTCAGTGCGGTATTCAGCCTCTCTGGTGTCAAGTCTGATTTTGGGAAAAAAAAATAAAAAATCCAAAATCAGACAGAGTGTTGAGACCAGAGAGGCTAAGACCGCATTGACTCAGTGCGGTATTCAGCCTTTCTGGTGTCAAGTCTGATTTTGGAAAAAAAAAAAAAAATCCAAAATCAGACAGAGTGTTGACACCAGAGAGGCTAAGACCGCATTGACTCAGTGTGGTATTCAGCCTCTCTGGTGTCAAGTCTGATTTTGGAAAAAAAAAAAAAAAAATCCAAAATCAGACAGAGTGTTGACACCAGAGAGGCTAAGACCGCATTGACTCAGTGCGGTATTCAGCCTCTCTGGTGTCAAGTCTGATTTTGGAAAAAAAAAAAAAAAATCCAAAATCAGACAGAGTGTTGAGACCAGAGAGGCTAAGACCGTATTGACTCAGTGCGGTATTCAGCCTCTCTGGTGTCAAGTCTGATTTTGGAAAAAAAAAAAAAAAATCCAAAATCAGACAGAGTGTTGACACCAGAGAGGCTAAGACCGCATTGACTCAGTGCGGTATTCAGCCTCTCTGGTGTCAAGTCTGATTTTGGAAAAAAAAAAAAAAAAATCCAAAATCAGACAGAGTGTTGAGACCAGAGAGGCTAAGACCGCATTGACTCAGTGCGGTACTCAGCCTCTCTGGTGTCAAGTCTGATTTTGGAAAAAAAATAATAATAATCCAAAATCAGACAGAGTGTTGACACCAGAGAGGCTAAGACCGCATTGACTCAGTGCGGTATTCAGCCTTTCTGGTGTCAAGTCTGATTTTGGAAAAAAAAAAAAAAAAAAAAAATCAGACAGAGTGTTGACACCAGAGAGGCTAAGACCGCATTGACTCAGTGCGGTATTCAGCCTCTCTGGTGTCAAGTCTGATTTTGGAAAAAAAAAAAAAAATCCAAAATCAGACAGAGTGTTGACACCAGAGAGGCTAAGACCGCATTGACTCAGTGCGGTATTCAGCCTCTCTGGTGTCAAGTCTGATTTTGGAAAAAAAAAAAAAAAAAATCCAAAATCAGACAGAGTGTTGACACCAGAGAGGCTAAGACCGCATTGACTCAGTGCGGTATTCAGCCTCTCTGGTGTCAAGTCTGATTTTGGAAAAAAAAAAAAAAAAAATCCAAAATCAGACAGAGTGTTGAGACCAGAGAGGCTAAGACCGCATTGACTCAGTGCGGTATTCAGCCTCTCTGGTGTCAAGTCTGATTTTGGAAAAAAAAAAAAAAAATCCAAAATCAGACAGAGTGTTGACACCAGAGAGGCTAAGACCGCATTGACTCAGTGCGGTATTCAGCCTCTCTGGTGTCAAGTCTGATTTTGGAAAAAAAAAAAAAAAAAATCCAAAATCAGACAGAGTGTTGAGACCAGAGAGGCTAAGACCGCATTGACTCAGTGCGGTATTCAGCCTCTCTGGTGTCAAGTCTGATTTTGGAAAAAAAAAAAAAAATCCAAAATCAGACAGAGTGTTGACACCAGAGAGGCTAAGACCGCATTGACTCAGTGCGGTATTCAGCCTCTCTGGTGTCAAGTCTGATTTTGGAAAAAAAAAAAAAAATCCAAAATCAGACAGAGTGTTGAGACCAGAGAGGCTAAGACCGCATTGACTCAGTGCGGTATTCAGCCTCTCTGGTGTCAAGTCTGATTTTGGAAAAAAAAAAATAATAATCCAAAAATCAGACAGAGTGTTGACACCAGAGAGGCTAAGACCGCATTGACTCAGTGCGGTATTCAGCCTCTCTGGTGTCAAGTCTGATTTTGGAAAAAAAAAAAAAAAAAAATCCAAAATCAGACAGAGTGTTGAGACCAGAGAGGCTAAGACCGCATTGACTCAGTGCGGTATTCAGCCTCTCTGGTGTCAAGTCTGATTTTGGAAAAAAAAAAATAATAATCCAAAATCAGACAGAGTGTTGACACCAGAGAGGCTAAGACCGCATTGACTCAGTGCGGTATTCAGCCTCTCTGGTGTCAAGTCTGATTTTGGGAAAAAAAAATAAAAAATCCAAAATCAGACAGAGTGTTGAGACCAGAGAGGCTAAGACCGCATTGACTCAGTGCGGTATTCAGCCTTTCTGGTGTCAAGTCTGATTTTGGAAAAAAAAAAAAAAATCCAAAATCAGACAGAGTGTTGACACCAGAGAGGCTAAGACCGCATTGACTCAGTGCGGTATTCAGCCTCTCTGGTGTCAAGTCTGATTTTGGAAAAAAAAAAAAAAAATCCAAAATCAGACAGAGTGTTGACACCAGAGAGGCTAAGACCGCATTGACTCAGTGCGGTATTCAGCCTCTCTGGTGTCAAGTCTGATTTTGGAAAAAAAAAAAAAAAAAATCCAAAATCAGACAGAGTGTTGAGACCAGAGAGGCTAAGACCGCATTGACTCAGTGCGGTATTCAGCCTCTCTGGTGTCAAGTCTGATTTTGGAAAAAAAAAAAAAAATCCAAAATCAGACAGAGTGTTGACACCAGAGAGGCTAAGACCGCATTGACTCAGTGCGGTATTCAGCCTCTCTGGTGTCAAGTCTGATTTTGGAAAAAAAAAAAAAAAATCCAAAATCAGACAGAGTGTTGAGACCAGAGAGGCTAAGACCGCATTGACTCAGTGCGGTATTCAGCCTCTCTGGTGTCAAGTCTGATTTTGGAAAAAAAAAAATAATAATCCAAAAATCAGACAGAGTGTTGACACCAGAGAGGCTAATACCGCATTGACTCAGTGCGGTATTCAGCCTCTCTGGTGTCAAGTCTGATTTTGGAAAAAAAAAAAAAAAAATCCAAAATCAGACAGAGTGTTGAGACCAGAGAGGCTAAGACCGCATTGACTCAGTGCGGTATTCAGCCTCTCTGGTGTCAAGTCTGATTTTGGAAAAAAAAAAAAAAAAAAATCCAAAATCAGACAGAGTGTTGAGACCAGAGAGGCTAAGACCGCATTGACTCAGTGCGGTATTCAGCCTCTCTGGTGTCAAGTCTGATTTTGGAAAAAAAATAATAATAATCCAAAATCAGACAGAGTGTTGACACCAGAGAGGCTAAGACCGCATTGACTCAGTGCGGTATTCAGCCTATCTGGTGTCAAGTCTGATTTTGGGAAAAAAAAATAAAAAATCCAAAATCAGACAGAGTGTTGAGACCAGAGAGGCTAAGACCGCATTGACTCAGTGCGGTATTCAGCCTTTCTGGTGTCAAGTCTGATTTTGGAAAAAAAAAAAAAAAATCCAAAATCAGACAGAGTGTTGACACCAGAGAGGCTAAGACCGCATTGACTCAGTGCGGTATTCAGCCTCTCTGGTGTCAAGTCTGATTTTGGAAAAAAAAAAAAAAAATCCAAAATCAGACAGAGTGTTGACACCAGAGAGGCTAAGACCGCATTGACTCAGTGCGGTATTCAGCCTCTCTGGTGTCAAGTCTGATTTTGGGAAAAAAAAAAAAAAAATCCAAAATCAGACAGAGTGTTGAGACCAGAGAGGCTAAGACCGCATTGACTCAGTGCGGTATTCAGCCTCTCTGGTGTCAAGTCTGATTTTGGAAAAAAAAAAAAAAAATCCAAAATCAGACAGAGTGTTGAGACCAGAGAGGCTAAGACCGCATTGACTCAGTGCGGTATTCAGCCTCTCTGGTGTCAAGTCTGATTTTGGAAAAAAAAAAAAAAAAATCCAAAATCAGACAGAGTGTTGAGACCAGAGAGGCTAAGACCGCATTGACTCAGTGCGGTATTCAGCCTCTCTGGTGTCAAGTCTGATTTTGGAAAAAAAAAAAAAAAATCCAAAATCAGACAGAGTGTTGACACCAGAGAGGCTAAGACCGCATTGACTCAGTGCGGTATTCAGCCTCTCTGGTGTCAAGTCTGATTTTGGAAAAAAAAAAAAAAAAATCCAAAATCAGACAGAGTGTTGAGACCAGAGAGGCTAAGACCGCATTGACTCAGTGCGGTATTCAGCCTCTCTGGTGTCAAGTCTGATTTTGGAAAAAAAATAATAATAATCCAAAATCAGACAGAGTGTTGACACCAGAGAGGCTAAGACCGCATTGACTCAGTGCGGTATTCAGCCTCTCTGGTGTCAAGTCTGATTTTGGGAAAAAAAAATAAAAAATCCAAAATCAGACAGAGTGTTGAGACCAGAGAGGCTAAGACCGCATTGACTCAGTGCGGTATTCAGCCTTTCTGGTGTCAAGTCTGATTTTGGAAAAAAAAAAAAAAAATCCAAAATCAGACAGAGTGTTGACACCAGAGAGGCTAAGACCGCATTGACTCAGTGCGGTATTCAGCCTCTCTGGTGTCAAGTCTGATTTTGGAAAAAAAAAAAAAAATCCAAAATCAGACAGAGTGTTGACACCAGAGAGGCTAAGACCGCATTGACTCAGTGCGGTATTCAGCCTCTCTGGTGTCAAGTCTGATTTTGGAAAAAAAAAAAAAAAAAATCCAAAATCAGACAGAGTGTTGAGACCAGAGAGGCTAAGACCGCATTGACTCAGTGCGGTATTCAGCCTCTCTGGTGTCAAGTCTGATTTTGGAAAAAAAAAAAAAAAATCCAAAATCAGACAGAGTGTTGACACCAGAGAGGCTAAGACCGCATTGACTCAGTGCGGTATTCAGCCTCTCTGGTGTCAAGTCTGATTTTGGAAAAAAAAAAAATCCAAAATCAGACAGAGTGTTGAGACCAGAGAGGCTAAGACCGCATTGACTCAGTGCGGTATTCAGCCTCTCTGGTGTCAAGTCTGATTTTGGAAAAAAAAAAATAATAATCCAAAAATCAGACAGAGTGTTGACACCAGAGAGGCTAAGACCGCATTGACTCAGTGCGGTATTCAGCCTCTCTGGTGTCAAGTCTGATTTTGGAAAAAAAAAAAAAAAAATCCAAAATCAGACAGAGTGTTGAGACCAGAGAGGCTAAGACCGCATTGACTCAGTGCGGTATTC